>NW_010184526.1:0-15202 GCF_000695765.1 Mesitornis unicolor | reverse complement strand
GAAAGGGGAGATGAATTCAGCAGGATCAGAATTTGGCCCTTAGGCAGTAAAGGCAGTGTTTACTGCAAAGAGAGTTTCTTTGACAACTTTCTAAAGGGTGCAGAGAAAGCAAACAACTGCTGGACAGAGTAAGTACGGCCATTTGGGCAGCAGCTTTTGGAACTAGAGAGTTGAGCAACCAGGCCACAGTCCTCAGCAAATGACTAGTAATATTTATTTTAACTAGAGCTGCACGATTGAATGGTCCTATTTGGAGGAAAGTCATGCTGGCAATGAAAAAAAAAAAGTAAAAAACATTTTTGGATTGACATGAAACCAGAATTTTTCAGACTGTATGGCAAATGGGGAAGGCTTTTTTCAGGTTGAATAAAGTATTTCACACTGATGTGGGATATTTTTAAAGAACATTAAAGCAATGTGGAAATAAACTCACATGGGGTGTCTCGAGCAATATTCACAAAACTGAGAAGGGGAGCAGTGCAAACCTTCCCTCTTTAGGTGGGAGACTCCAACCAGCCCAGCCCTGCTCCCTGCTTTCTGAGAGACTTGGAGCTCCTGACCGCTTGAAGGTGAAGTATTCGGGTGAAGAATTCCCTGTGGCAGCCATAGAGGATACAGAGGAGCCTCTCTCTTGAGTGCTGATGTGTCGAACCACATACAACCTATGAGCATTCACTGGGTCAGGAAACAGGTGAGGATTATGGTCTGGCCTGGTGTCTAGGGCATTCATCTGAATTTCCCAGTCTTTGCTTCCAAGCATCTTCAAAGGGGAAAAATTGAAAGTGTCCCACCAGAATCAGTATGAGTGTGAAAAAGGTAGGAGGTCCATGATTTTAAGAGCTAGCTTTAAATCAATTAGAAAAAGGAGTGGATATTTGTCTCCAGTCTCCCACAATTTAGTTGGTATGACATAGGGATGCTTTTGTCAATGAAATTGTTTTCATGTCAGCTTGTAACTCTTGCCTGAAAAGCCAAAGCAAAAAACTATTGCAAAAACACCAAAATAATCCCTTCCACATTCTATTCCTTGACTAAATTTGACTTGACATTACAAGTGTTTGCATTTTTCTGTGACTAAGTGATTCCTTGCACACTCTGTGCTCAGCTCTAGCTTGAGCTCTGCTGTCAGTTCACCCTCCTTGCATTCTGCTTTGGGAGCATCTAAGATCATTGCTCAGTCGCTGAGCCACAGCCTCCTCCGCAGGGACGGGCAGATGTGCCAGCTTTGTGCTTTCATTGACTTCTCCAGCAAACTGGTTTCTGTGATAAACACCTGAGGCACTAAAGAAATATGGCTTCAGCCCTCCCTTTCCAAAATCCTCATCAAGCAACTGTTGCCTACCCTAGCAGACATCTCATTCACTCTGTAATCTGCAGAAAACCTAAGAACTGACCTCTCAGCAGTGTTGCTGAAAGCTGCAGCCACCTTGCTTTGTTTTCACTGGAAGAGTATAAATGTCTTTTGGCAGATTTGATTTCTGGGCAGCTCCTGGCTGAAAACCCTACCGTCAGCATTGACTTCCCTCACGAGCTGTCACAGGTGAGCCATCCTGCAATTGAATGGCAGCCCACACCTATCAATACCCATTACTGGACTTCGCTGGCATGTGCTGCTCGTCAGCATACTGAAAGTAGAGATGGGCTAGAGGCAGATCTTCATCTTCTAAAGGTAGGGCTTGCGGGTACAGATCTTGGGGACATTTTGAGCCACAAAGCAGTAAATCCATACTGTTTGCTCGCCCCCTCCGAGAAGTCACGTCTTGATGGAGGATTTTTACATGTCAATCCAGGCTGCCCTGTGGCTTCCCTTCCTCTTCTCTCGTGCCAACCTGGCTTCTTTCTAAAGCGCCTGCTGAAAGTGTGAACTCAGCTGGAGGGGGGGGTCTGTCTCCTTTTCCAACTTGCTATAGACCGCACATCTCAAAGCACAAGAGAGGTGAGTGATTTGCCCCCTGCCCTCTTCCAACAGCTACAGCTTCAGGGAACCACAGGAGGGGTTTTCAGCTCTGCTGCCTGCACTCCTCATCTGACAAATGAGCAGGTTTTCACTCCTGAGGCTGCCTCTTTGTCCAAGCCACCACACATGGGTCCTCCTTCAGCCATTGTCAGTTGCTAGCTGTTCCTCCGTGACTGCAGGGTCCCCTGAAAGCGAAGTGGCAGCTTCCTTGTGTGGGATGACTTTGCCATGTGGAGCCCTGCAGTGAGGAAACTCTGCTCCCATGAATACCACCAAGAACTCCACTGCCACTGCTTGGAACTGCGGGGAGACTGAGGCTGGGTCTATGCTGTGGGTCTTTGCAGCACTCAACACCTTCCAGGGCTCAGTGTGTGCTATGGCTGTATCCTGCCTCATCAAAATGGCCTTAATTCTCAGCACAAAAGTCCTCCAGCCCAGTACCAAGTGATCCAGTCCTCCAACCCTATCTGAAGGGTAGAAGCTGCTTCCTGTGCCACGTAGTGCTGTGCTGTTGAAAGGAACCTGGAATTGCATTTCAAGTTTATTCAATCATCTTTAATTTGGGACATCATCGAGGGTTTCTGTGGGTTCTTCTGTTCCCTTCCTCCAAGAGCTTGTCTGTGTGTATGAACTCTAGTTCCCCACCTTTCCAGGCTGTAGCACATGTGTGCCTCTTCATTTAGTGCCATCAATCATATACTTAATGAGCAGATTCTTTTCTGATGGTTTGTGCTCGGTATTTCTAATTGCCAAAGTCTCTTCTTAGGGGTCTTTAATTGTCTGTTTTAGATGGTCACACTGTACATCAGTCGAGTCCATATCACACAGTAGACTGGGGATCAGGCTGGAGCTCATGCAAAGACACAAACATGCCGAGAGAAAAATGAGCTGTTGCCCTCGCGTATTTGAACTCTGGTTCTGTATCTTGATATGCCTGTCGTCTCGTGCTGCAGGTTTTCATGGCAGGAATATTTCTAAATCCCACAGGTCTGGTTCTCTGTTTTGCTCTATCTGTTGTAAAACAAGAATATGTTTGCTATAGTTAGCCCCAAGCTATATAAATAAAACTGGGGAAATGGAAGCAAGCCCTATGTTTTTAAATACTCACGTGTAGCTCTGCCATAATAATGACTTCTGTAGAGGCAAAAGGATCTTCCTCTTTATCCAGCTGCTCTGTTAGCTTTTATCTCAATTTACAGGTTGAGTTTTGCATTACTGTTCCTAAGCCTACTGTTTCAGCACTGCCTGAATATTTGTTGATCATCTGGGCTTCATTATCACAGGGTTACACTACGAAAAGGTGTTTTCTCTTTATTCTCTGCTGCTTCCCCCCCCACCCTCTTTGCTTCTTTTGAAACACTGTCCTTCCTGTGGTATTGCCCATAACTCTGCCTCACCTTTGCATGTATGCTGTTTTCTGACAAGTCAGGTTAGAAAAGTCCTTCTCTAGCAGCAAGTGAACTTTGAAATACCAAGTTATGCCACACAATCTATCTCCCCACTACAATTCATTCTACTCTGAAATTAGAGCAAACCTGCTGAGATGGCAACTTCTGGCTGGGCTTGGGGTTATTGAGATCCTCAGGAATGATACGTTTCTTAAGTAAGTGCCAGCCCTGGACCTCTGGTGAATGAGCAAACCTACTCTGTGCCTGGAGTCCAGCAGGGAGAGCAGCACCACTGAGCTGTTTTTGCAATAAGGCTCGCACTGGAACTGACAGCCTGGGGCTGGAAGCACTCAGGGAAGGTGTGTGTAACCCTCCTTGGGCTTTATCACTCAGCTCAGATTTTCAGCAAGATGGAGAAGAGGCAAAATCAGTTTATCAGCTGTGGAATTCCTATTGACGATGAGATGTGTTGAATCCCTGTCACCAGAGAGATTAAGGAACTGGTGAGCATCTGTGTATAAACTAGATATATTACAACCTGCTTAGCACAGCTGATTTCTTGAGAGCTCTTCCAGTCCTTTTTTTTTTTCTTTTTTTTTTTTTTCCCCTCTGTGATGAATCTGGGAAAGCAGCTGCTTATTTAAACTATGCGAGGCAGGGTATGGGGAACATTAAGAGGCATGGATGCAGCTTGAGATGTTTTTAACAACTGTTTTGTAAGTCTCACACTTTTGTGATTGATCTCAGAAACAAGCGGCATCTTAAAAAAAACAAACAACAAACCAACCAAAACCCTGTTCCATAAAGTAGAAGCATACAGCGTCTGTTGTTAGAAATGAGTCCCAACACCACAGTCTGGTTTTCAAAGCAAAGTACTATCTCTACCCATCCATACTGCTTGTGAAATTGGAGCTAGGATCAGCAGCCAAAAATGTAAGTGTTTGGGCTTAGGGTTTTAACTCTAGCCTATCAGTACTGATTGCTTTTACAGACATTGTATTAATGTTGAGGAAAAAAGAAGTAGAGTATAGCACATGAAAACAGTGACTCCTCTTTCAAACACACACACACTTGTTATAAAAGCATATTATGGGAAGATATTTCTGCTTAGAGTTGATTTACTGAAATCAGATTTTCATTTTAAGTGCCACTGACACTTGTAGTGTATTTTGGGCTGGTTTGGGTTGATTTTCCCAGTTGCCATTCACTTCATGACATTGCCGGGGACTTGGAGGTGCAGCCAGACAGATCTGCTGAACACATGAATACTAAAGCAGTGGTTTCCCTAGTAACAATAACCACGTAACAGCGCACACAACTTCCTGCCCTTCCTTACGGGATTTGTTTGTTTGTGTGTTCCTCACTGGGTCAGACAGAGGAGACACCAAAATTGGAGCTGGCTAAAAGGCATCTAGGATCAGCTTACTGGAAGTGAGGAGTGCAGAGAAAAGTATGGCTGCATTTGCAAGTGGTGGTATTATAGAGTTTGGCTTTGTTTTGGTTTATGGGAGTAACAGGGGCGAACTCAGAGCTGCCTCTGAGCGTGGACTAAGCAGCTCTAGTACAACTCAAGATTCTTCTTTCAGAGCATTTTTCACAGATTGTTTTTTTTTACAATGAAACTATTGTCAGAATGGATTAAGTGCAGCTTTGAGACAGTACTCAACTAATGGAAAGCAGAGTGGGAGAACAAACACATACATTACGTATGCAATCTCAGCGCAGGCCAGCACTGAGAGAAGGTGAATTGATCAGCATTTGGGAACATGGATGGATGTGCTTCTGGGTTCAGCCTGCTAGTAGGGGGTTGTCTGGCTGGTATGCTTTTCCTATCTAAGAAGAGGGGAGATTCATTCTCTAATATATTGCAAAGTATTCCTCAAAGAAAGTAGCTATACTGCTGTTCAGCTAGAGGATCCCAGTAGGCACGTTATGTGTGATCATTAAATTGGGTTACCTTTTTAAAAGTCTTCTAATCAACCAGTCTATTTACAGCTCACTTGAAGCCAGGTAGAGCAATCTGCAGTACTAATCCAGGTATTAAATCTGCTGCTTCTGGCACTGAAAAGCTGAATTTTGTTAGCCATTGTTCACATATGTATATTAAATGTTGTGACCACTTTTGTGTCATTTTTTTTTTATTAAAAAGCACTTTTGCTGAAAAATAAAGGTTAGTATTGCCTGTCAGCTCTCTGTAAAGCTGTGTCTTACTTAAGATGGGTCTGTTCCTGAGCAAGCTGAAATGATTTTATCCATTGCTAGAAGGTAAAACTGATAAGGCCTGAACTGCAATCAGCTGTGAGTTTACTGTTAAGATAATAACATTAAGAGACATTGTGCAAAGATCAGCTGTGCTTTGCTTTTTCAAGATCTTTGACCACAATGAAATCATGACATTATCTCAAAGCCGACACATGTAACTCTAGTCATACAGATATTTACAGCTAAAAATGATAAGCTTGATCCTGAGAGATGCTGGATACACCCATCCTTGCTGCTTTTAATGGCAGTTCTGGGTGTTCAGAGCCTTTGGATCAGACTAAGATCACCTCACCAAATCACAGAGAGGGAGACAGAGAGGAAACAGCTATCAGAAAACCAAAGACAGGCCAAGATTTTATCCTTAGCAGGCTGAGATGAGGTGGCTCAGAGCAATATATGAATTCTTTTCCAAGGCTTTATCGAGTACTGGGATTGGTCAATGCGCTTTAAGTCAGGAGAACCACAGAAATACACAAGGGCACATTTGTAATTAGCACTTAGACTCTCCCAGTATGCATAGCTCCCACTTGCACAACATTATCTTCCCATCTCAGATGACAGCATATTTTATGCTAGGCATTTTAAACAGTTGTAGTAGGGTCTTTTCCTGTAAACCAGCTGTGTCAGAATCCTTACCAGCCAAAATCAATGTCAGACCTGTGCACAATATGATCTTGGCAGAGAACAATACTGCTTTGTGCTCTCATAATCATTAACAGTAATGAAATTATATTGTTGTCTTCCAAGTTGAACGTACGTGAAGTCCAAGCATGTGAGAGCACATTACGGTCTTAGCTTAGTAAGAAAGCAACAGTCAGTAAAACCTAGCTTTTGATTTTACAGTTTCCCTGAAGGTACAGAGTCTTCCAAACTACTATACACTTTAGGGAGTTTATTTCTTTGTTTCTGTTGCAAAACAAACTTTGTTATTAATACCGAATAATTAAATAAATCCAATGGCCTTACATGTCTTGTGACACATGCACATCAGCAACAATCCTATAAATCCATATGCAGTTGTGAACATGAATTCAGATGAGTACGGGAGCATAGCTCTATTCAATTCTGAAAATAATAATCCAGCTCCTAATTATGCAAATACTTGGCTATGCTAATTTAGGTCAGTGTAGTTGTTCTCTTCTAACTGTACATCGATGGACCTAAAGACTGTAAGTTGCCAAAGCTGAATCAGATGTGTAATAGAAAATTTAAAATGTTTACCATTTTGTTCAGTATCAAAACATTCTTGTTTTCACAGTGGTGTAATATGGGTCTTACAGTGTAGCAAGAGCTATATGAATCATTTGAAAATGTGTGATATCTTTTGTATATCACAGACACTTTTCTCATTAATAAGGAACTTTTCACCACAGGAAGACTTTTGTATCACTCCCGCTTGTTTCCCAGTCTATTTCTAGGCTAAATTTACTGTAAAGAGAGAGGTTTTGCATCTGCCTATGTCAGTCCTCCAGTGTATTGAGGTCAGCCTCCATTCTCCTTGGCTCCAATGCCTGCCTGTATAAATATAAATTCCATTTCCATCCTGTTATTTTTCTAATCAAGGGTTTGTCATGCAAAAGAAGATCTGAGGTGACTGTGTTTTCCATTATGCAAAACATTCCATTATGATAATATCTTCAGGATGGTCGCATAAAGGTGCCCTGCCCAAAGAAATCACAAATGAGAGCAGTGAAATAGGAGACAAATCCTGCATAATTTGCCCTCTCATTTAACATTCCGGCCACAGAGTTCACCCTAATTTGCCATACACATTTCCTCTGACATTCTCGATCTGTACATATGGTAAAAATAAGAATTGGCAGCTTTCATTGAAAAGACTTCTCTTTAGTGCTTATCAAAAGAAGAAGAAATGTAAAATGCAGTCATATTTAGTACATCCTTCGCTTTCTTTTCCTTTCTCCACTAAACTCACACTTAGTAAAATCTACAGTCAATGAAATTTACCATTTGAGCTCAAGTTGTTTCCATTCAGAACAAAGGAAAAAATACACCAGCAAAGAAAACCTAGTATTTCTTAGAAATTCTCTTTTCTTTCTTATGCCAAATCCCAAGGGGCAGGGCTCCACTGAAAGGGAGTTTATTTTCTAAATCCTTTGAACACAAAGCACTTACATTTTCTAGGACAAGATGTTTTCCTAGACGATCTCAATACTGTACCTTTATATTAATACTTTCGTCATAAAGGTGAATGCACACACATATTTAATTGTATATATATTTAATTTCCATTAGATGTCGTTTCAATTATTCAAATATGAATTGGCTTACAAGCAGACTCCTGTCAAGACTTGTGTCTGATTCCTGGCAAGCACATCATATTTCTGCAGTTTCTGTGTATTTGATTTGTATGTTCTCTCTTCTTACTGAGCAAATTTGTGTGTTGTATGTGCATGTGTGCTAAATACATAGGACAATGAATCTATGCTGACTTCTTTGTTTGGCAAAACTTCTGAATTCATAGGTCTCTACAAGTTTTTAATGGTGATGGTTGTTTCTCACTATTTCTATAGCCAGCCAACTAAATTTTAGGGCTGTAGAAAACTTTGGCATTTTAATTATCATCCAAAATAGGTAAATGATCATTTTCTTCTCTGGCTGTTTTAGAGTGTCCTTCCAGATCTGGGGAAAAGTATACCATTGCTGGTCATTCCTGTTCGACAATTATTCCACTATTAAACAGAGCTTAATTTAATGCAATGTCCAGTCATTAATTTGAGATCAACTTTTAGGCCTTGACTACATTTCTTTCTTTTTTTTCCTTTGTGTGTGTGTGTGTATTTGTGTGGTCTGATATATCATCATTATAGTATTTTAATTAAAGTCAATCCCTTGCCTTGATTTCCTGATTCAGTCTCTGATCTTTTCAAATGTTTTCTGTTTCTACCTGCAATCTTTTGAAGAGCTTCCTCTCAGCGGTCTCCAGTCTTCTGCAATTTTATCTCACTTAATGGAGCTGTTTTCAGTCTGTGGAGTAATAATAAATTTGAAAAAAACCCATGTGGATATTAGATGTATTATCCTTACTGACCCATAATCTTATCAGCTACTGTGCAGCATTTGTGACTAAGGTACACGACTGTTTTATTTCATCTTTACTGAACCCCTGATGCTGAACTGACTGATACTGATGTGGATATAACTACATGTAGGACTAGACTTCTCTGTAACTTCCTTTATGTTGCATGTCAGCACAGTACATACTCTTCCTTCTCCAAGATGCAGCCATTTCATCTTCTTAGAGCTCCATTTCATCTTCTTGGAACTAGTTTTAAGTTCAAGTTCACAAAAGCAGTTTTCCAAGATGGCAAATAATGCTTTCATTAAATCAGACATATTTGCCAGTGGTGCCATACCATTTACAATTACTGAAAAGATTTGCTGTAGAGCTTTCAAAATTATGCTCTCCAAGACATCTGACAGCAACATTCAGTTTCATGATGAAAAGAAAGCATGGTCCCCTACTCCTAAATCAAACTTCAACTTACCCAATTGCTTGATTTTTCTACCATTTCTTACCGCACTACAGGAGTCTCAATGAGCACCGTTTATAATTACAGTTATCTGAAACTCCATGTGATAACCACATCCTCTATATTATATCCACTCAAACCAAGTCAGTTGTTTTCTTCTGAAAGCCTTAATCCACTTTTATTACTCCCCTACTATCAGTTGTCAAGAGTGGTAATTTGTTCAATACACCTTGCGAACTCACACCATTTCTGGCCCTCTCCTTCCTCTGGACTACTTTTCCCACCAGTGACTAAGGTTAAACATCTGTAATTATTTGGACTGGCAGGATCTTCCTTTCTTTAAAACTGGCACAGGTATTGCCTTTAGCTGCTTATCTGCTACCTCCTTGTGTTACTGTACATCCGTGTACCTGGTTTTTGGTTGCTTTGTTGGCACTTGCACTGACAGCCTTCAACAGCTCAGCCATTTCACTGTCTGTTCCTGCAGCTATCCCACTCCTGACTCCTTCGCTGTTTCTCTTGCTTATCTTCCTAAGTAGAACATAATTAGAACCAATATATCAAACAGCGTAACTACCAGGACCTTTCATGTCAGTGATTTTAAAAGCTCAACAAAACATTATCAGGATTATTGGACCAAGGCCCAGTTTATCACATCTGCATGCATGGCAAGTACGTCCTTATTTACGCTCTTTTTTTAAGGTCTGATTTATTGAAAATAGTTCGCAAACTAAGTTTCCATCTTCATGGGACATAAGGATGCAGCTTCTGAAAACAATCCCATGTACATTAACATGCATTTCTATGCAGCCAGACTTAAAATTCTTGGTTGGAACAGGCAGTTGTATGAAGTCAGAAGGCCAACACAGGCCATCAAGTCTGTTCTGTGGATCGCCATGTTTTAGCAGGAGCTGTTTAGCCAGTACAACTGCCAGGCTTTCTGAACCAAGCCAGGGAGACACTCTAGCCAGCTTAGCCTCATGGTACTGCTGCGCCTGGTCAGAACTGGGTATCTTATGCCCTGGTCAGTTCAAGCATCACCTATTCCCCATGCAAGAGCGCAGCGGAACCATGAGGTGAAGCATAAATGAGAGGGCATATTCTGGCCCCATTGCTGGATGAGTTTGAAGAATGGCCCTGCAAGAGAACATACTCTACCTGCTCAGTACCAAGGGGATCCAGTACCACAGTTTATTCCCTGGAGGAAATGGCTGCAGTTTCTTGGCTATGAACATGTGAACAATGCTGTGCTTTCTCTTTCACTATCAAGGCGATTATCTGTAAAACTGTACATTCCTGTAATTAAGTAGGAAAGAACATGTTTGCTTAATTCTACTTTCTATTGCAAAAACAGACGATAGTGGAAATGATGGATTTTGGTGTCTGCCAGCTCCCTGATACCCTTATGTCTTTTAGAATCTAGACAATTAGAACATTCAAGTGATAATTCCTCCATTATACTTTTCACATTAATATGATAATTTTGTCTGAATTGTTTAGTCAAATTAATTGCATTGAGCTTTATTTCGGGTATACCGAACACGCTTCTAAAGAGAGTTATTAAACTACCATTTTTTATCTGTCTTAAGAATTGCCTTAATAAAAACATTCAGGGAAGCTGGTTCATGATCTGATATGGTGATAGCTCCAATTTTTATGTGTGTTGTGTTGTCAGGCAGCTTGTGAGATAATAGAAAAGATCTACTCTTGGCTAAGGAGAGGATGAGATGTGAAGTTTTCTCTGCTGGAGTGCATATAATTTTCCATAGAGCAGAATGGAAATGGGACCTTTTATCACCTGGGGTGCTGCTTGTTCCCTACAGCTTTGTCTGCCCAGCATCTCCCCAGGGCGGGAGCAAAAGCAGTGCAGAACAGAGGCCAGAAGTGGGGGCATACTCCTGGCTATGGCTGTGGGCATCCACCAACAGTAGATAGATGCCAGGATGAAAAAATAAATAATAACTGTTTTTCTTGGGAACTTTATAATGACAGCAAACCTCAAAAAAAAAGCTCTATCCTGGGCAATTATAAACCAAGCACCTGCAAAAAATGCTTCTTCACTCTTTAAGTGCTCTGACCTTCAACTTCAGATCAACTTCTCCTCCAGTGTGGCATGGAAAGAAACTGTAATTGTGTAGCACTGCCAGCCTATATTATAAAGACTCTCTTGTTATAAGATTAGAGAGATGTCTGGTTACAAAATGAGAATCTTCTAAAATACACACCCCATTTCTTTGTCATTAGTCTACAGCAACATGAGAAAGCCATGCATGAGGAGTTCAGAGGCTGCACAGTGCTGGTCCGGGAACAGCAGCGAGAGGCACGGCTGTCTCCTGCAAATGTGAAAGGGGTCTATGAACAATGTCAGATATTAATTTGGAAGGGTGACATTTTTATTTATTTTTATTGAGTGATTATCCACTTGTGAGAAATGCAGGCCAAGACTTGGGTCTGGGAAAACTAATTACGTCTGGAATTTATCTTGATAAAATATAAAGGCAGATTATGTTCCTTGGGTCAAAAGCTGTTAGCATAAATATGAGATTAGGAGTTCACTGGTTCTTTACTGCTTTAAGAAAAGAGAGAGAGAGATTTTTTAAAGAAAAACCAAGAGTAGTAAAATAATGACTATGTGCATGCAAAGATAATTTGTTGATTAGGCTGGTAGGTACTTCTACAAAATACTATTTTGCTGATTTTAGGTGTCATGTCTGTTATCTTGGCCAAAACGCTGTTATCACAAGCTCTGTAGTAACAAACCTTCCCCATGGTTTATCTTCTTGTTTCTAAAAAGATCACTCAGTTCCCTTGGACTCTTCATCCCATGAAAGGGGGACAGAGTGGGAGATGATCCTTTTACATGCAAACTATATACTGAAGGAAAACTCATTTTCATGTGCTGTCAGCTGCAGCTAATGTATGGCTTCCTCTACACAAAAGGAGGTGAAATATTTGGGTACACACTAAAGGCTGAGTACCCAGGAAATTTGCACTTCAAATCCCAGCCAAATCTTCTCTGGCCAGCTTCACTTAAATAATCACCTAACAAAGAAATTAGGGCACTCAAGACACTAATCAGCAAACTTAAAATGTTGTCTTTTTTCAACCTTGATATTAATCGAGCAATTTCTGAGTTTCTTGCCTGACAGTTACTCCAAATAATTTTAAATGTATTCTAGATTTAAATCCTGAGCATGACAAACTGAGACTACAGTTGAGTTGTCATGTTGGTGACCATCATTGCTAACCATCTGCCTCTGCTCTAATTTATTTTATTGAGCCCTTTTTTTCATTTATTCTGGAGGACTTGCTGCATAGTATGACAAATACCCATCTGTCAGTGGCATGGTCTCAACTTCATTGGTTAGACTTGTTGAGAAGCAGTTAGGACTCTTTACCTCCTATCTGCAATTAAAAAGGTTTGTGACTCCTCTGACACCATTTAATTTTGACCAAGGCCTCCTTCTTCTCCCATGAAGAGACATACTCTGTTGTGCAAGTAGTGGCACTGGGAGATCCACTCACAGCTGATGTGTCACAGCTGATCTGGTTTTTAAATCAAGTCCATATGCCCAGCCTGGAGTTTCTCAGCGGTGGGCATTTATCCCCTCACAGCAACAGAGAAGCATGGCCTCTTCAGAAACAGTGGTCTGCGATGTAGATTGGTAGAGATGGCAAATCTGCTATGCACCGCTGTCCTTGGGGCTTGCCTTCCTATTAACTGATAGTGTGTGTGCTGCCTACATGGACTGATGCGTGCTTAAATTGCTATTGACAGTGGCATGCTGAGAGAGACATTTATTAGTTAGAGCATAAAAGGGAGCTAGGGAGAGGAAACTGGCGACGAAGCAAGTAAGTAAATAAATAAATACAAACATGCTTACTCAGACCATTCCTCTGCCATATTGATTGCTTTAGAGAATAGCTATTAAGAAGCTTGTATGCTACTATGAAAGAATACAGCTTAAGGTGATAGCCTGGCCACAGACTTAAAATAAATCCTTTGTGAAGAGCCCTGCCATACATAGCAGGAGGAGGTGATAAATGGTGGCCTCAAGTCCTGTTGCCCCTCTTTTCAGGGGACTGAGTCTGCATCAAGGTGACTCAAGGCCTTTTCTGGTCCCTCAGCTTGGTGCATCCCTTTGCAGTACTGGAAGAAGTAAAAGAGGGATTTCTCCCCACATTTCTCACCTCAGTGGTTGATCCAGCTGTGTCTGTGTGGGACCATCTCCCTTGGGGAGCTTAAAACAACTGTGATTCACAGCCCTCCAAAGATTTCCAGGGAGAAAAAACAGGCCTCAGGAAAAAGAAATGTGTGTGCCAGCTTCAGGTTAAATTCCCTTTTCTATCACAGACTTCCTACCTGACTTTGAACACGTCATTTTAATCTCTTCTGCGTTAGATTTCCCTCTCCAAACCGAAGACAGCAGTACTTTTATCTTTCAGAACAAACGCATTAGAGATTTTGAGGTGCTGAGGTGCCCAGGTACTCTGGGAATAGGGGCACAGAAAGACTGTTGATAGGTCTGCAAATATTTTTAAAGTGCTTCTGCCTCAAGCTTCCCTTTTTAATTGCCTTAATTGTAGATGGCATTTGTATAGTACAGCTAAGTTCTTTGTACCTTAGTATTTTGTAAGTATCCATGCTTTTGACAAATCATTGGTGTAACTGAACGCCAGGTAACAGAATTCAAGGCATAAAGATGAGATATATGGCAAAGGATGGAAGGGTTTTTTCAGGCTTTAAAAACGGTTTCACTGTGTTTCAAATTTCAGTAACTTTTAGCAGCATCACTCAACAACAGTGAGCAAGCACTCCATGGTGAAAACACCAACTGTGGTGGTGTTTACATGCAGTTACCTCCAAGTTGGTCATACCATAGCATTACTCACTTCATCTGACCCTCAGCCTGATCTGAAAGCAATGCACGCTCATCAGACCTGACATTGTAATCTTTTTTTCCAACAGAGCTAATGTACAGTTTTCTTTGTGACCAGACTCATCACTTTCAGGGCTTCAGACTAATACACTTGCTTTAATATAGAGCAGGCAGAGTGGTTGCTTAGAACACAGTCATTTTTCCAGCAATGGATGATAATACTGCATCAATACTGTCATTGTGGTCCTCTTCCTAGTCTAAAAAGCTCTGCTTACACAGTAATATTTGAAATGTTTATCCCTAGAAAAATATACTACCATAACAAGTGGTAGAATATCCTTTTTGCCTCAGAATTTGAGATTAGAATGTCTATATTTATGGTTAAAGGAGGATAACACTAGAAATAAATATTTACCAAGGTAGTGATATTTTTACAAGGGCAGATCTCCATTCAAGAAGAAAAAGTCAGTCTTGTATTTACAAAACTCAAATGAGAGATTACAGACTCGTTTTTCTAGGATACATCTGTCCAACACAGACAGTCTGACTCTAAAGAACTGATTACCAGAAAGTACAGGCACCAGCACTTTTTACATACAAGGTCCCCTGAAAAATGCTGGGACCAAGGATATACAAAGCCATTGGTCTGTTTCTGAAACCACACCTTTACATTTTCTCTCCAGCTTTACCGCATACTCCTTTTTTGACCTTGGAAACCCATTTCATTTCTCCAAGTTCAAGTTCTTGACTTCAGAAAATGGAGATTAAGAACACAGATGCAAAGCTGCTCTAAGTGTATTGATATTTGCAGCTTTCAGAGCTCTAACGGGTGGCACCATACAAAGGCAAAGAGTTCTTTACATTTTACTGAAGCACATATTACTGATTCATTTTTCAGCTGGCCACAATGTTGTACTGCAAATCTTCAATGAGTGCGGACTTGCCAATATGAAGAAACAACTGATTTAGTTAAATGGTTTCTCAAAGACGTGTAGAGAAGTTGGTGCAACCTCATCACAGAGATGAATTTATGCCAGGCTGAGTGCCTTGTATTGATTAAGCTTATGTCAGCAAGGAATCAACTTGCTAATTCCATGAAAGGCGCTTTTAAACTGAAATAGGAGTGTCTACACAGGGGTTTAACATTGGCACTTTTTTCCCAAATAAGACAAGTCTTTAAGCCCCATATCCACCGCTACAGGATTGGGGACGAGTGGCTGGAAA
>NW_010184525.1:0-1668 GCF_000695765.1 Mesitornis unicolor | reverse complement strand
CTCAATCCCCTCATCCAGGTCATTGATAAAGGTTTTATACAGGATTGGCTCCTGGGAAACGCCGCTTGTGACTGGTCGCCAACTGGATTTTGCTCCATTCACCACAACTCTGTGCTCGGCCATCCAGCCAGTTTTTAACCTCGCAAAGCGTGTGTCCGTCCAAGCCATGCCCAGCCAGCTTCTCCAGGAGGATGCTGAGGGAGACAGTGTCAAAGGTCTTACTAAAGTCCAGGTAGACAACGTCCACAGCCTTCCCCTCATCCACCAAGCAGGTCATCTTGTAATAAAAGGAGATAATATTAGTCAAGCAATCTTACAAATTAAAAAAACCCCAACAATATAGATTCTCAATGACCTGACAAATAGCTGTGCAGGCATCCTTTGTATTCTTGATTTAAGTTGTTATATCTTGCAGTTATGCTTGAGAATGACTGACATAACAACTAATGCACAACGAGGTATATATGATATTTTATAATATTTTAGTTGACAGCTATTCCACATGCCAAGTCTGAGGTGTATAGTTAAGCACTTCCAGTTCAAACACCACACTTACCTGTTGATCTTCATATGGATTTATTATAGGTCTCCACAAAACAAAATCTGTTACCTATAAAAAGTTATATATGAATAGGCTGATACCGCTAAATGGCTTAAATGTATGTATTACTATTAACTATAGCAGAGCTTTACCAACATATATCATTTGAAGATCCGGCTTATACAATTATGTATGTGTATGTTGGTGGATTTTTTATTATTTTGAATTGGATAGAAAATAGAAGAAAATATGTAGGAAAAAACCACCACACACATAGGCAGAGGAAAGTATCAAAAAGATAGCTATCAGGAACAAGCACTGTATCAAAATTTAGCAATAAGATCTAAGCTGGAGGCTTATTTCTTGAACTTGTTATACAATGAATCACTTCCTTGAAAATGGTTACTTACATTGCCTCAAATGTTATTACAATACCATGCCACATCTTGTTAGTAGCATAGCAGCTGTACTTACAGAATCATACAAAACCTTCTCAAATCACAAGTTTCTGCTGTGCAGAGAAGCTAAAATATCACATGCAAAAGGTATGAGCGGAATAGTTTATGCAGCCTGGCAAACATATTCCCAGACAAAAAAAGGGTTCAAATATTACCCTTTAAGAATCTTTCCAAGGGCCTTGCCTGTATTATCCACAAAATAAAACCACCAACACCAAACAATCTCTGTAGATTACTACTATTTTAGTCATAAATAAAAGGATATAGATTTCTTCCTACATACCCTTTGGTATGCTCCAAGTAATCACATCATTGGTTTGATTGTATTAACTGCTTAGGGACTCCAGTGACTTTATCTTGACAAGTGTTAGCTATGCCATGCTCTCCTCTATCTTTTTCTAAGACCCTATTTCATATTTTAGATTAGCAGAATAATTTGATAGCCAATATTTTTAAGCTGTTAGATATAGGGTTATTTTTTCCTACTTATTTCTAATTTTAAATATAAAAAGGCAGAAGTTTCAAAACCTTTTTTTCCAGTATTCAAAAATCATGGTTGATGGCAAACATAAAACCAGAACGTAATAATTACAAAAAAGTTAAAACATCAAGCAGTAAGTATTTACAAATTGTGTAAGTGTATTGAGTTTTCTGTGAGGGGGTTTTTGG
>NW_010184524.1:0-2200 GCF_000695765.1 Mesitornis unicolor | reverse complement strand
TACATATGAGATATATGATACATATGAGATACATGAGATATGAGAGATGAGAGATATGAGATATATGAGATATATGAGATATGAGATATGAGAGATGAGAGATATGAGAGATGAGAGATATGAGATATATGATACATATGAGATATATGAGATATATATGAGATAAATGAGACATATGAGACATATGAGACATGAGATATGAGATATATGAGATATGAGATATATGAGACATGAGATATATGAGATATGAGATATATGAGATATATGATATGAGATAAATGAGACATATGAGACATATGAGACATGAGACATGAGAGATATGAGATATATGAGATATATGATATGAGATAAATGAGACATATGAGACATATGAGACATGAGACATGAGACATGAGAGATATGAGATATATGAGATATGAGATATATGAGATATATGAGATATGATATGAGATATATGAGACATTACATGAGATATATTTGTTGCTATAATACAATTGGATGGTGCAGATGAGTTTCTTTTGCGATGCTCTCAAAGACCTGAAGAAGGACACGCTGCTCCTTCACGCAAGGGGAACCCTGCAGTATAAACCTTAATAATCACCCCAAAAATAACATTAACAAAGCTCTGCTTACCAACAGCCCTGGCAGTGCTCAGGAAAAGTTTGTCCCGTGGCTATCTGAGATATCAGCGGCTGTTCTTTCGCAATTAAACCGCTCAGCAGACAACACCAAGCTGATATAATTTCAATAAAAGCCCTCTCCAAAGCCTGCCACAGGGATGTTGCGCTGTCCCTACCTTTGCTGGTGCGAAAGGTCAGCATGGCGGGCTGCCCCTCGCCCGCGGCGCTCCTGGCCACCATCAGCACCTCGTAGAGGCTGGAGGGCTCCAGCTCGCCCAGCCGCAGCTCGTGCTCGCTGCCGGGGACGCGCACCGTCTGCCAGCTCCCCGCTGCGCCTGCGCCGTCGTCCAGCTGCGGAGAAAGCTCAGCATCAGCAAGAAATAGCCAAAAATTCAGTGTCATAGTCAAAGCCCTTGGTGCTTTCACACAGGAGCACCCAAAGGAGCTAAAAGTCCTCGTGCTTTCCTGGCTCTGACCATGGTTTGTCCCTCAAGTGCTGTCACAAATCAGCCCTTTTAGAGCCACCTTCAAGGCCCTACAGCAATAAACTTGACTTATTTTCCCTCTCCTTAACTTATTTTTGGGGAAAAAATGGTTGTTTTCAGTTGTGGCTAGAAGCAGCAAGAGAGAAATTATTTTAAAGACTTGACCTGTCAGTGTGTGTGACATTAAAGGGCTGGACCCAATGCCCCAATGGCAAAGACAGGTTCTCCAAACCACCCCTGTTTTCCTGTACATAAGCATTTTAAACTATTTATTGGCTAAAATGGGCAAAATCAGGTGTGTCTTGGGTACTTCTTGAAAAAGAGTCAGCAAAGAGACCAAAAGCCAAACACTTTGTAACTTAAGAGCGAAATCACAAGCCCCATTTAAGAAAGGAAAGAGATTCGGAGTAGTCTGAATGCTTGACCTCTGCAGGAAAACATCAGCCCAAATCCCATAGGAAAAGACAAGAGACTCTACCAAAAATAAACTCCTAAACAATGTAAGGTTTTAATAAAACAGATGTGAACGCCGTGGATTATCACAGGTTAGAGCAGAGGTCTGAATAAACCAAACAGAAAGCTGCTTGCCTGGCAGAGGCAACACTCAGTTCTGGACTGCACCCAAAAAGCTCGCTGTTGATGCAGCGTTTTTAAGGACAGGATGGGAAATTTTAGTCCACTTTCATATCTAATAACTTCAATTTAATTAATTTAATTAGTAATCTAATTATTTAATTATTAATTTGAATTAATTTAATTATTAATTTAACTATTGGGATGCAGAGTGGGAAATACTTGATGCATTACGCTGATATTTGGCTTCCCTTCTGATCTGAAGTGCACCCACCACAACACCACTGAGGCTGTGCACATCACGGAGCCCAACTGCCCACAATGACACGGTAAATGAAAGAAAATCCCAGGCTCTACTGAATAAATCTCATTTAAAACTCGAGCAAACGGGGCACTCGTGACCAACTTCAGCCATCCCCAAAATAGGGGGTAACAGTAATGAGGTGGTTCAGCTCGATATTCCCGTATTAGATGTATTATATATCCATACTATCACAGAATCACAGAACACAGACCGTTAGG
>NW_010184523.1:0-7427 GCF_000695765.1 Mesitornis unicolor | reverse complement strand
TTTAGATATTATATATGATATACATTATATATATATTATATATTACATATATATATTGTATTTATATATTTAATATTATTAGATTGTGAAGGCTTCATATCAGAAATGAAGTGAAATTAAAGCAATGGTTAATGTAAAAATATTCCTGTAGTGGACCCTGAAACAGGAAATATCTCCATGCTGAGCCAGATGGAAGTAGCTGTTGATAATTTGAGTTTCCAAGTCCTGACACAGATGAGCAATTTAAAAAGGACGCTTGCTTCCAAAAAATCTGCTGTGCATATGACTGCAGTGAAGAAATCCTGACCCCGAAACGGCTGTGGATTATCAAGGCAGGGACTGTCCCATAAATGCTCCCCTCTAAAGGAGGGGTTGCACTGCAGTTTTAATGTGGAAATAAAGATATGGTTAAGCATGTCACTTGGCTCAGGAAAGTTACAGATAACTGTCTGTGGGAACCTTTAAACTTGGCTAAATATGAGGTTATTCTCCCAAAATATGAGTACACGAATGCAAAGCTTGTCCTCTTGGTTCCTTTATGTTTTCCTGCCCCGTTGGAGTTGCGGCGTGTTACCATTTGTGCTGTTCTGCGTTGGACAATCAATGGCTCATTTGTATCTCAAATATGGAGAAAATAATGCTTATACCTAAGCCTTTAGTGAGCTCTGTTTGGTGTGAGGTAGTGGTGGTGCTGTGTGGTGTCTGGGTGTCCTGGTGGCTTCCAGCTCTGCGTGTAACCATGTGTGGTGTTGTGTCTTTTGAGCAAAATGCGATTAAGACACAAAAATATCTACAGTTATACATAAAAGCTTTCTCCGTACCTGGTTATTTACCTTTGTGTGTTTTAAAATCTGTCATATGCTGCCTGATTTTTAACGATTTCTAAGCTTTATCTTTATTTTTCGTATTTTGTCCTTAAACACAGCTGCTCACCAGTTTTCTGCAGGCATTGCCCATCGTCTTGTTGTGTTACCCCTGTTTCACCCTTCCTGTTAATAGGAGATGTTGCTTCTGTGTCCGTCAATCCATAGCCTTCTCAACGCTTCATTGACCAAAAAAGTCTTACCTGGAATAGATTTGAGGGTCGTTTTTCCTCCCTTCTGAGGTTGGGGTGGTTTTGAGGTTGGGGTGTTTTTTTGGGGTTTTATTTTTTGCTTCTGTGGACTGATCTCGATGAAATTTCCGGTGTAAAGGGTGTGTGTCTAAACCAGTGCTTTTGTTGATAGTGTTTTTAGTAAGTTGGTTTTAAAACAAATGTGGTTTGTGGCTTTTTTCAGTTTAGTTTTGGAGGTATTTGGGCTTCTATTGCAAATAGGGTTACTCTGTAGAAGGTGCAGCTTTGGCATTGGCTCCTTTTAGAAATGAGTTTAGTGACGTACAGCAGAGCATTGGAAGGGGTTGAAGCAGCGGATGAAGATCCTTTTCCCAGAGTTTTCACTTGCTTCCTCATCAGAAGAGCTCAACAGTTGTTCTTGCTCACAATCCGAGTGCCTGGAGATGAGAACAGATATTTTTGTGTTTCCTAGGCAGTCGTTTCCATAGTGTGCGAGGCAAACGGGACAGCACAGCAACGCCAGGCTTTTGATGGAGAGCCAGATATTCCGTTGGTGTTTATTATATTACACGTTGTTTATTTCTATTTGTTGGGTTTCTTCTTGAGTGTTTTGCTGTAACCAAGAGTCTAAAAGGGTTTTAAAAAGCATTGGACGTTTATCTGGGTGATGGGGGCGGTTACACCAGATTGGATCACTTTAACATTGAGCATCACTGTCCTGAACAGCTCCAGGACTGATGTGCTGCTGATGGATGAGGGGATTATTTAAGTGCTGGATAATACAGAATTTGGATGTTTTGCTGAATTTGAGAAGTTTTGCGTGGGTTCAGCTCTTGTTTGCTTTCTCTGATTGAAAAAGACTTGAAATGACTTGTTAACAGATTTTTATCAATAACTTCTGCTGCCAAAGAGGCCTCTGCTTGTTTACTGAACTGGGATAACTGGGATTTAACCGGTCCAGATTTGTGCCTTGAATACAGAAAGTACAGTAAGTTTAGGATTAATGCAACAGTTGCTGTTTTCTACAGTTAAAGCACACGAAAGTGAACGTGGCTTTGGCTGAACACTGGAAGAAATTTTAATATTATTAGGGCTTCAGTATCTAAAATATTGGGAAAACTGTGTAGGCTTTTACAGCCCAGGCGTGATACCATCTGTAACACAGCGTGCTCTTCTGGCATTGAGATATAAACTCTAATACGAGGAGTTAATGTATTAAGTTTGTATGATAGTGTCTCAGTGCTTCCTTAACATTTGCGTAAGGAGAGTGGAGAAGACAAAGTTTTGCAGAGGGGCAATAGAATATTTGAATACCAGCTCAAGTGTTGATGAGGACAAAGTAAACTTAGTAAAAAGGAAAATCTTGGTGAACATTAGTGAAGCCTTGGGCTCTACCATTCTGTTTCATGGAGGATAAAACAAGGGGAAACGGCACCAAGCTGTGCCAAGGGAGGTTCAGGTCAGAGATAAGGAGGAAGTTCTTTACTGAGAGGGTCGTCAGAAGCTGGAACAGGCTGCCCAGGGAGGTGGTGGAGTCACCATCCCTGGATGTGTTTAAAGAGCGGGTAGATGAGGTACTTAGGGATATGGTTTAGTGGGTAGACAGGAGCGGTTGGACGTGATGATCTCAGAGGGCTTTTCCAATTCTGTGATTCTATGTGTTTCCCTACTTACTGTTTCTGTTGTTACCTTTGCCTGCAGCAAAGGTCTTGTTTTTGGGATGCTAATGCACCAGGAAACACTTCTAAAGTTTAAACTGTTTTTCTCCAGAACACTGAAGGCTCCTTATCGTGAGGAGTAAGTTTGATTCCTACAGGAAAATGGCACAAATACTCTCCCACTCCTCACTGTTTTCAACCTCTCCATCCCTGAGGTGCAGGTTGGGGACATGAGTCCCACTGCACCATGGTCCAGGTGTCTCCTAGGATGTTTTCACCAAATTTATCTAGTGCAGATGTGTGTTGATTTAGATATTGAAATGAATAGTTATTTGACTAATGGAGTGTTTTTACAGTGGGGAAACCCAGTGTTACAAGGTGAAAGTGGTTGTGGAGGACAGCGATGCTCTCCTGCTCAGCACAAGCTTGTGCTACCACTTGGAGCTTCCTAAACATCAACATTTGAGCTGTTTTAGTGTCGTCTTTGTTGTTTTGGAAATCATTGCATGGAAGTGGTTCTCCCGAAGCTGGTTTTTCAATGGGGCTGTGCTAGAAACAGCTCTGGGCTGTTCGGGTAGCCAGGAGCTGGCTCTGGCTGGTCCTACCCTGGGCTGCCAGCGCTGTGTCCTAATGCCTCGCCTCATTTCAGTGAGGAGTTGGGATGGTGCTGGGAAGATAATGTGTGAAAAAGAATGAAACACTTAAAATATTCCCAGTTCATAGCAACAGGTTAGCAAGTTACCGCTGGGTCAGTGGCACCTTAAACACCCTACTATTAGTTGTAAGGGTTGCCTTTGCAGTGGGGAACCAAATTGGTCAGGAGGAGGGGACTCGGTGGCTGCTGTGGGAAGTTCTCATCTGGGAACTTCCCACATTGATTTGTGATGGATTATTGGGATAGAGCAGCTGTAATGAGACTAGAAGAGGCTTCAGAATGATCAAATTAACTCATGATAAAGTGGTGTGGCTATAAATTTAGCTTCCTATTGCACAAAAGGTGTGGGGTTCAGTGTCTATAAGCACAGCTTTTGGGTCTTCCTCTGCTCCAGTTTCCCGCTTCCCAGAAGTTTGTATATGTGATTTACGGAGAGAGTAAAACCTGATTATTTAAAGAACAGCAATACCTTATCTGTCGCATTTCCTTTTTGTTATTTCTTTGAGAATGAATGTTAAACATTAGCATGGGTTGAGAGGATTCCCCTTAGGTGGGAAAGGTGGGCTTTGTATGGGTACGAGCTCCGTCTGACGGCGCTGATGGAGAGGGACCGACTGCAGCCTGGAGCGAGCGGGACACTGCCTCTTTGTTAAATTCGGCTCCTGAGCCAACTCTGCAGCTCCTCTGGAAGCAGCTCAAGCCATGTGATTCCTTACTGCTGGGGAGAAGAACAAGTTTCCCCCTGTTTTTCTTTTTTTTTGTTTGCAAAATGCCGCTCTTATCTTTCGGTGCATTCAGCGCTGCGTGGCTCGCTTCCATGGCGATGTTTTTGCATTAAAGATGCAACTTCAGGAAAAGGAAAAGGAAAAAAGAAAAATCTCCCGTATTTCCGATTTCTGCAATAGTTTAGGTGGTGTGGGAAAGAGAAAGGTGTTGGTGGATCAAACCGTGGCTCTTGGCAGGTAATGCGTCTCTTGACTGCCGTTTCTGAGAGAGGAGAACAAGTTCCTCGGGGATTTTTTGATGCTGGGTTCTCTCTCTATAGTTCTTGGTATTGGAGACAGCTTGAAAGACCAAGAGACAACTAAAAAGTAAAAATAAACTGAGTAAGGTTTGATGTGTAAAGAAACCTAAAGTGCCTTATCCTCTTTTCCTTGCTCTGTAAGCTTTGCTCCGAAAAGGTTTCCTTGATTTTGTTTTCTCTTGTAGAAACGCTGAGGAGGAAGAAGAGTAGGAAATGAAGACTTCTTCCCACCACCCCATTTCCCCCTTGCTTTAGGCTTTTTGCTCTGCATCATCAGCTCGGTATTGCAGTGAATGGTGTCTTGAAGGGGCTGTTTTTTTGCTGTTTGCAGTATAGTGTGGTACCACTTTCATTGTGTTGAACTTGATTTTTATAGTAGTTGAGATGACTATTAAAATACAGCTATGGCATTAAGCTCGCTGCTACAGAAATGCTTAGCAAAAGGCATCAAATGTCTTCAGATGGAGCTAAAATGGGTCTGGTGTGGGTTGTTTTTGTTAAAATCCTCATGCATTCGGCTTGATTCTCATTGGCTTTTGCATAGCAGCAACCGAAAGCTGGAAAAGGTGTTTCCGTAAGGGTTGTGCTTCATCCTGTGAAGGACGAGGGTCCTGAGGAGCTGCCTGTGCCCATCATCCATGGCTTCCATAGTTTTCTGTCCAACCTGGGTCAGAGGCGCTGCTCCCAAACCCTTGGGAAGCTGCTTCAGCACCAAATTATCAACCAAGTTGTCAACTTGTGAGCGAGCATTGGTGCCTGTGCAGACTTCAGCTGTGATTTCACAGAGTCATTGAGGCTGGAAAAGACCTCTGAGATCATCCAGTCCAACATCAACCCAACCCCACCATGCCCACTAAACCACGTCCCCAAGTGCCACATCCAGGCGCTTCTTGAACCCCTCCAGGGATGGGGACTCCACCACTGCCCTGGGCAGCCCCTGCCACTGCTTGACCACTCTCTCAGTAAAGAGATTTTCCCTCATATCCAACCTAACCCTCCCCTGGCACAACTTGAGGCCGTTTCCTCTTGTCCTGTCCCTGGTTACATGGGAGCACAGACCAACCCCCACCTCTCTACCCCCTCCTGTCAGGAGCTGCAGAGGGGATAAGGTCTCCCCTCACCTCCTCTTCTCCACTTGAACCCCCCAGCTCCCTCAGCCGCTCCCCATCATTCGGGTGCTCCAGACCCCTCCCCAGCTCCGTTGCCCTTCTCTGGCCATGCTCCAGCCCCTCCATGTCCTTCTGGGAGTGAGGGCCCCAAAACTGACCCCAGCACTCGAGGTGCGGCCTCAGCAGTGCCCAGCACAGGGGCACAATCACTGGGGTGCTGGATTGGGAAGGCCTTCAGGGTTTGCCTGTGTCATGGGCCAGTTTTAAGATTGAGCTTGTTGCATTTTGAGGATGTTTGTGTCTGCTTCTGCGTTGGGCAGGGCAGTTCTGACCTGCACTGCTCTATTTGGGACCGTCCGAGGCTGTAGTTGAAGTCGGTGCTGTCCCCTCCTGTGCTTGTCCACACTTCTGCCATTGCTGTTTTTCCTCGATGGCTCCGAACTCCCGATGGAGCTGTCACAGAAAAGGGACAGGGGGTGGACAGCAGCACTGGTGGCAGGGGCGTGCAGCCCAGGATGGGTGTGGAGCTGCACTGCTTCAGCTTTGGTCACCCATCATCTCTTGGGGAACCTCCTCTGGTGACACAGTGACACAGTGACGGTGACTCATGACCCGTTCATGCACATTTGATCCTCTGCCAGCGCTGGTCGCAAGCTGAACCAGTTCCTCCTCCCTTCCAGCCTTTAACTCCTTTCCTTCCTCGTGCCCTGCAGACACTTGGATGCATTTTATGCATAGCAGTAATGAAGGTTTTGTAAAATTCGCGAAGGCTTCAGGTAAATATTTTGAATTTCAGTTAATTCAGAGCACAAGAGTCCTTTCTTCAGATACACCATGGTAAGCCCAGTGCATACTTAAATGCTGTTTGTGCCTTTTTTTGAGGACGCTGTAGATAGATCCACCATAGCAAGAGCCCGGTTACTGCTGCTTAGTGTCCCCCAGTGAGATGTTGGGAATTCAAGGGCACATGAAAACTCACTGACTTTGTGATTCTGCGTTACCAGAAGACAGATGCCGAGACATCTGCCTCCAGAGGATGTTTTCTGCTTGTCTAAATCAGCATCTTGCTTTTCTGCAATATCTTGGGGTGGTGTGATTGCTTCTCGCATACAATGCGTTTCAGTTAATGGACCTTTTTTAATATTAAAAATTGATTTGAATGTTCTTGATTGTGCTTCTTGTTAGCTGTGCATTATGGCACATTATTAATGCTGTTATAGTCAATAATGCTATCTTTTTTTAACACTATTTTCAGCTTTATACCCTCAGTACTTAGCAGTGAAGTACTCTGCATACAGATTAAGTAGCAAGAAGGAGGAGGGAAAAAGCTGTTAAAGAGAGTGAGTTGGCATCTTACTTCATTAGCTCCCTAAAAATAAAGTATCTGGCTTAAAATGGGGGAGGAGGAAAAGCAAGAACATCAGCTTGGTGCTTGGAAATCTTGGGTAGGTCCAGAACTCTTATGTTTGGGTTTATTTTACTTATTTTTATTAATTTATTATTATTTAGTTTTTAAAATTAGTGCGGAAAGGCCAAGTGTGCATCTTGCCCTGTCCCACCTGAGCTCTGCCTGCAGCATTCAGCAATAGGGTGGTTACACTTCTGGAAAGCAACATGGCTTACATTTGGGGATTACTCTGGATTGATGGAGTACCCTCAGATAATTAATTGCTTTTGGGTAGTGATAAGACACCAGATGTGTTGCAAAACGTATTGCTCCCCTGTGGTGCCTTCTGTGGTAAAACCTGACTTGTCTACTTGTGTTTATTCCTGTGAATTTTTGGGAAGAGGGAAGGCAGGTTCTCATTGCAGGGATTGCAGTTTGAGGGGTGCTGGAGTCCTGGTTCAGGGGAAAGGAATGGTCTCCTCTTTTTAAGTGAAAATCCGAATAAATCCGTGTCCTGGTCTGAGCTCAACAGAACTGATT
>NW_010184522.1:0-21499 GCF_000695765.1 Mesitornis unicolor | reverse complement strand
CGGTTCATGGTGGGGGGAATGGAGCCTGAGAAAAGTTTACGTCAAAATCAGGGGCTCGGCACCTGTGTTTAGGTTTGGGCTCTGTCAGGTGTGGAGGAGTCAGTTGAGCACAAAAACCTTGAGCATCATAGAAGCGCGGGTGCTTGCTGGGACCCGCGGTGCGTTTCGGGAGTGGGAGAAAGTGTGTGCTCTGTGTCCGGCGTCGCTCTGGAGCAGGAGGTTTCGTTAACTGAGGGAGCAGAGCTCCCTGGGGAGCTCAGGGCGAGGGGAGCAGGCGTCCAACCCGTGCTTCCTGGAAAACATGCAGCCCCTTCATCCTGGAAAAGTTGTTTGGTGTGTGATTATTTGCTTTGGTTTGTCCAGGGTAGCTCTGCTTTCTTTTTCCAGGGACGAACAGGAAGGTCTTTGCCAAAGCGAAGGGTGCCACAGGGGCCAGCCTCTCCCGGTGGCGATATCCTTGTTAGCTGGGCTGTTCTCTGAGAGCTTCTCCACGTACGTGTGCTCTTCTCCGCCTGGCGACTTGGAGTTGGCAGGCACGAGGAGTGCGCGTGTGGCAGCCTGCACACACAGTCGGGGATTTTTTTATTGGTTGGTTTTAGTAAGAGCTGAAGCAGGAACATTAAATGTTTTATAAGGACAATGTATGTGAAGAACCGGTTCCTTTTTTGAATCTCCAAGTGTATATGTGGTCAGCGCTTTCCCTCGTTTTCATGAATTTTTTTTCTGTTTAATTCCATGGTTGAGTTTTATATCAGACTGGTGGCATTTTTGCTTCACTCAACATCTCCGCATTTATTGGAATTAGGATATTTGAACTCTCTCTCTTCTGTTTCTTGTTAACAGTTCTGTTTATGAAAGCTGCCAATATTTTATGTATTTTTCCTAAAGTGACTGTTTTGCTGCTGGAGTTGGTGCTGTGTTTCTTTATGGTAATCCCAAATTATAAAATATTTTCCAAAGTCTCATACTGAGCAAAGGAAATAGTTATTAAAACAGAGGCTGGACCATTACTGGTTTATGCTGAAGTTGATTTTTTGTGATGTCTTGTGATCTCCAATGGTGATTTTCTGGGCTTTCTTAATTTGTTTGGTTTTGCAAAGCAACATGACTGTTCATGAATGAATGTGGTAATGGTGCAGATCTCTCCTCTGAGTTCATTGAGCTGTCTCAAATCTGATGCTTTTATTTCACCTCGACATTCAACACTGCTTTTGAGCAATCTTTCATTCTGTTGCAGTTTTCAGACAACTGAAGGATTTTGTTTAACAGAGACATTACTTAAAATCACCTTGATGTAGCATTTAAAAAGACCCACAAAATCACAGGTGATCACTTAGCGCTGTAGCTTTTTGAAGTGTTTGTATTGCTTCATTGCACATTGTGTTTTGCTTGCTTTATTCATTGTTTATTGCTTTGCAGTACAGTGAGCAGGTGTTAAACCTGCTAAAAGAAAAATGCTTTTTATTAATACTATATGTTGGCATATTTGTGAATTATGTGTACAAATATATTTTTATCTCCCTTTCTCAAACCTCCTTTGAAATTCAAGAGAGATTTTTTTTTCAGTTGATTTTTTTTTAATGCTGTAGTAGCAGAAGCCCATAGTGTTGTTGAGAGCTTTGTCCTTATTTCACAGATGCACTGGGAATTGTTTTTAATCTCCTTTCTGCTTTCCCATTACAGATGGTGATGACGACCCACAACTCTCCTGGGTGGCTTCATCTCCCTCCAGCAAAGATGTTGCATCACCCACTCAGATGATAGGAGATGGGTGTGATCTCGGCATCGGGGAGGAGGAAGGGGGGACTGGCCTGCCGTATCCCTGTCAGTTTTGTGAGAAGTCCTTCATTCGCCTGAGCTACCTTAAAAGGCACGAGCAGATCCACAGTGACAAACTACCTTTCAAATGCACCTACTGTAGCCGGCTTTTTAAGCACAAGAGAAGTAGGGATCGCCACATAAAGCTTCACACGGGGGATAAAAAGTACCACTGCCACGAATGCGAGGCTGCGTTCTCTCGCAGCGACCACCTCAAAATTCACCTGAAAACCCACAGCTCCAGCAAACCGTTCAAGTGTACTGTGTGTAAACGGGGTTTTTCATCTACCAGCTCGTTGCAGAGTCACATGCAAGCTCATAAAAAGAACAAGGAACATATGGCAAAGACAGAGAAAGAGGTGAAGAAGGATGATTTTATGTGTGATTACTGTGAAGAGACATTCAGTCAGACTGAAGATTTGGAGAAGCACGTAATGACACGCCACCCACAGCTTTCCGAGAAGGCAGATTTGCAGTGTATTCATTGCCCTGAAGTATTTGCAGATGAAAACTCGCTGCTCTCACACATTCATCAAGCCCATGCCAACAAAAAACACAAGTGCCCTATGTGCCCGGAGCAGTTTTCTTCAGTGGAGGAAGTCTACTGCCACTTGGACAGCCACAGACAACCTGACTCCAGCAATCACAGCATCAGCCCTGACCCAGTCTTGGGGAGCGTGGCATCCATGAGCAGCGCAACGCCTGACTCCAGTGCGTCGGTGGAACGAGGTTCCACCCCAGATTCCACCTTAAAGCCTGTGAGAGGACAAAAAAAAATAAGGTCTGTGGACAGAGAGGAAGGCCAGAACTGGTCTAAAGTTACTTACAGCTGCCCGTACTGCTCAAAGCGTGACTTCAACAGCCTGGCTGTTCTGGAGATCCACCTGAAGACCATTCACGCAGACAAACCTCAGCAAAGCCACACGTGCCAGATCTGCCTTGATTCCATGCCTACACTGTACAACTTGAATGAACATGTGAGAAAGGTGCACAAAAACCACGCTTATCCCATGATGCAGTTTAGCAATATTTCAGCCTTTCACTGTAACTACTGCCCAGAGATGTTTGCCGATATCAATAGCTTACAAGAGCACATCCGTATTACTCACTGCGGCCCAAACACTACCCCTCAAGATGGCAACAATGCTTTCTTCTGTAACCAGTGCTCCATGGGCTTTCTGACCGAAGCAACCTTGACTGAGCACATTCAGCAGACTCACTGCAATGTAGGAAATTCAAAATTGGATTCCCCTGTCATTCAGCCAACACAGTCTTTTATGGAAGTTTATTCATGCCCTTATTGCACAAACTCCCCCATTTTTGGCTCCATCCTGAAGCTTACAAAGCATATTAAAGAAAACCACAAGAACATTCCTCTGGCACACAATAAGAAGTCAAAAGCAGAGCAGAGTCCAGTTTCTTCTGATGTTGAAGTCTCTTCCCCTAAAAGGCAACGGCTTTCTGCTAGTGTAAACTCAGTGTCTAATGGTGAATACCCGTGTAATCAGTGTGATCTAAAGTTCTCAAATTTTGAAAGTTTTCAAACCCATTTGAAGTTGCATTTGGAGTTGCTGCTGAGGAAACAGTCTTGCCCTCAGTGTAAAGAAGACTTTGATTCCCAGGAGTCTCTTCTGCAACATCTCACCATACATTACATGACAACTTCAACTCATTATGTATGTGAGAGTTGTGACAAACAGTTTTCTTCGGTGGATGATTTGCAGAAGCATTTGTTGGACATGCATACTTTTGTGTTGTATCACTGTACCCTTTGCCAAGAAGTTTTTGATTCCAAGGTATCCATCCAAGTGCATCTGGCAGTCAAGCACAGCAATGAAAAGAAGATGTACCGTTGCACAGCCTGTAACTGGGATTTTAGGAAGGAGGTGGATCTCCAGATCCATGTGAAGCATAGTCACTTGGGGAATCCGTCCAAGTCTCACAAATGCATCTTCTGTGGTGAGACATTCAGCACAGAGGTAGAACTGCAGTGCCATATCACAACCCACAGCAAAAAATACAACTGCAAGTTTTGTAGCAAAGCTTTCCATGCCATCATCTTGCTTGAGAAGCACTTGCGGGAGAAACACTGTGTTTTTGATGCTAGCGCTGAGAATGGTACAGCTAATGGCATGACCCCAACAAGTAAGAAGACGGAAGGGGCAGATATCCAGAACATGTTAATGAAGAACCCAGACACTTCCAACAGCCACGAAGCCAGTGAGGACGATGTAGATGCTTCTGAGCCCATGTATGGCTGTGACATTTGTGGGGCTGCCTACACTATGGAGGTCCTCTTGCAGAACCATCGTTTGAGAGATCATAACATCAGGCCTGGGGAGGATGATTGTTCTAGGAAGAAAGCAGAATTCATCAAAGGCAGCCACAAATGTAATATCTGCTCAAGGACCTTTTTCTCAGAAAATGGCCTAAGAGAGCACATGCAGACCCATCGAGGCCCAGCTAAGCACTACATGTGCCCCATCTGTGGGGAGCGCTTCCCATCGCTCCTGACCCTGACGGAGCACAAAGTCACTCACAGCAAGAGTTTGGATACGGGGACGTGTCGGATCTGCAAAATGCCACTGCAAAGTGAGGAGGAATTTATCGAGCACTGCCAGATGCATCCAGATCTCAGAAACTCCCTCACTGGGTTTCGCTGTGTTGTCTGCATGCAGACCGTCACCTCTACCCTTGAGCTGAAAATTCATGGGACGTTCCATATGCAGAAACTGGCGGGAAACTCTGCAACCTCATCACCCAACGGCCAGGCCTTGCAAAAACTCTACAAGTGTGCGTTGTGCTTGAAGGAGTTCCGGAATAAGCAGGACTTGGTTAAGTTGGATGTGAACGGCCTTCCCTATGGCCTGTGTGCTGGATGCATGACCCGGAGCACCAATGGACAGTCTTCGGGCTTGACCCCGCAGGAGGTGAATGAGAGACCCTGTGGCAGTCTGAGGTGTCCCGAGTGTAGTGTCAAATTTGAAAGCGCTGAAGACCTAGAGAGCCACATTCAGGTGGACCACCGAGACCTGACACCTGAGACTAGTGGCCAAAGGAAAGGTACTCAGACGTCCCCTGTTCCCAGAGTAAGTACAGCTGAACTTTCAGATGTCTGAGGGATAAAATGTAGACCTTCAGTGTGACTGAGAACTGATCTGATGCTCTTTTTTTTTCAAAATTGTCCTTTATAAAATTACTTGTGCAGCTAAAAAACCCAACAAACCAGAAGGAAAGGCAGAGTAATGCACATAGAAAAATAACGTGTTGCTCAGTCTTGCAGGCTCCTTGATTCCTAGTGGCAGTGCATCAGATTTTTTCTCATAAAACTGCCCTAAATTTACCAATAGAGAGTCGAAACACTTGAATGGTGGAGATTGAGTTTGTCCATGAATTCTGATGCTACTGAACTGGCAGATCTGGCAAAGCTGGGGCATTTCCACGAAAAGAGGACATTCTGAGTATCCAAACAAAAAAAAAATCCTGATGTGTTATACTCGAGGAATGAGATTTTTTTCTTCACAAGGAACTAAACATGCAGGAGGATAAAGGAAAAATGTAGTGAATTTCACCCTACCCCCCAAATTCTCACCTAAAGCAGATTTCTGTGCTGAAGAGCTTGTCCTTACGGATGTTTGTCAGAGTGGACGTTGTGAGGCTACTCGGATGTTTGTGTGCATAGGCGTGTGCCCATGCATGTGTGTGTGTGTGATTTTAAATGCAAAAAAAAGGATCTGCTTCATGGACCTCTGATAGGAGAAGTAAGTCTGGAAATTGTTGTCTAATGCAGGTTACATGTAAGCGTGCTCGCTAATGTTCGCAGATAGCCTGCTTTCCCATTTCTTAGCTTACAAGATACCTGGGAGCATGCAGATCCAAGAAAGGTTTCAGAAGCCTACTCAGGAGATTAATATCATTTGCAGTTTATAGTCTTTTAAAATTATTTGTTGACATTTTGGTTCAAGAATGGGCCAAGTCAGTCCTTCCTCTGTCAGGAACAGATGGAATGAGAAGTAGATTTTGGAAATCTTCTCGGGAGACCAGCAGCAGACACATCTGAGTATTGATATCATCTGACATTTTTAATTAAACATGATGGGGTGAGATTTTCAAAAGTATCTAAGGAAATTAGGCACCCAACTCCTAATGAATAATTCCAGCCGTAGATGCCTGTTTATGTCAATCTGCTAATTAAAGCACCCACAAACACATCTTCCCGCATTAAAAGAACCTGGAAATATCATTCAACTACAATACCAGAGGCGCAGTAAGAAAGAGAAGACCCTAAGTACATCCTGAGGATGCAGGCTGAGGTGCCTCCAACAGTCCTGTTGCAGACCATGTCCCCAGCGGGACTTTTAGCTCTGGCTCAGGCCAGGCTGGCCTCAACGCCCCATTCCAGGCTTCTCACCGAACCCCATGGAAGGTTGTTTTTTTTTTCTCCTTTCTTCTTTTCTAGTAAAACAACAGGATATTGTCACCTCTGGGCATGGTGACTGTGTGACAGCCTCCAGGCACATACACCTAATTCTGCAGAAGAATAAGGAATGGAAATATCCCTCCTTCAGTGTGATACCTTCTGAGAGCTCAGCTGGGACTCTGGCTAGGTCATTCTCCTTCCTCCTCCTCATGTCTTTATGTCCTTTTAAATTCCTTAAAACACCTCTGTTCTCTTAACACAGGACTAGTTCTGTCTTCCTCTGGCTGTGCCGATAGCCTGAAGTAGTGCCTTTTCTTCCCGTCGACTGTCAGAAGCAGAATACATTGCCATTTTTCTGCTCTGATTTCTTGCTTTAACTCTTTATTTTCAGTGAGAGCTTCCATACTTGTTCTCTCAGGGGAGAGTTTTAAGTTCTTCACTAAGGTAAATGCTTTGAGTTTCATCCCATGAGAGCAGGTCTTAGTTCCTTTGTAGAAGATAATGAAAAATCAGCATTTGTGACGATGGCAAATGGTAACTTCAACAGGTGTCTATGGCCTGCACATATGCTAATATCGGAGACCTTTGTGGTATGCATCCCAGGAATAGATATATTGTTATTAGGAATAATTCATTATCTTACCCTTCATTACAGGTACAAGACCTGAATTCTGATACCGGTTCACGTAGAAACTGTTGGTGTTTCACTGAGGTTTCTCCAGGCAATGAGTGCCCTTTGTGTCTGCCTAGCACAGGGCTTTTCAAAGAATTACTCTCTCTTTTAAATGGTGATAAATCCCTGTATTTCAAGCACAGCGTTTACTTAACTTCATTGGCTTCATAGCAAAGCTAAGCAAGTTGAACATGATCTCTCTTGTCATCTTGCCAGCATGCTGCGCACAGGTAAAATACCATTTTACTAGAGCAGTCTTAAGTGCCAGTGCATGTAGAGTAATCTGCAGATGCCCGGACAAAAGCTGCTTCGCTCCAGTTCTTGAGGACTTGTGTATTTCTTTTTTAAACACTGTATTGCTTTCTCTTTTTTAAACATGAAAGCAGTTGAAGATTAGGACAAGGTACAGTAAGAAATAAGGTACGGAGAGATTAGATTTTAAGTAGTGGGCATGTATTTCACAGTAAGTAAGAATTTGCAGAAATCCAAGCAAATGGAAAATATGATGATGACATACAAAATACATAACTTCTTTCTATGTCAGAAATCGCTCCACCAGCAGTTATTCTTCTTGAATTGGAGACCGTGGAATCTTAGAGGAATTTCAGAAAATAACTTAAATGATGATTTAACCCCAAAGTGAAAGAAAGGAGGAAATTAAATATTAGCTCTTGATCAATAAGAAGTGAAAATATTTGGAAGGAGAAGAAAGAGCAGGGGAAGAAAATAATTCCTTTTTACTGTGTGTATTTATGTTTGTGTGTGTATGTACATGGATATAGCACCACAAAGGGAATAGGAATGTTTTTTCATATTTTGTTTGCATTTTTTACAGTTGAATTTTTGGAAGTTTTGTTCTGAAAATCAGTTGGAAGGAAAATCAGTTAGATGAGGATCAAAAAGCACTAAGAATTGCTTGGCAGTTTTAGTGTTGTTTTTTTTTTTATATCCATAAGAATGAAAGAGAAAGCACATAACCCTGGTTCTGTCTTCCTCACTTACATTCTAGCATGACAATCAACCAGGAAGAAATATCTATGAATAGATACAGAAGCACACCTGTGTTTCCAGGATGTCTAAGTAGGATCCAGTCATGATGGTCAACAAAGATAGATTTCCAGGCAGACAAAGTTTTTGCCTCCTGTAGATGGAAACATCTGCATCAGAGGATTTGTATGAGGAGATTTTCAGTCAAGTCATTGGTCTTCTACATGGAACATCACTAAGAGGAATAAACAATATGGCTTTTTAGTAAAAGGTTGCTCTAACATCAGTTTGTGTTTGATTCTTCTAATTCTACATGAGCTATTCTATTTGGAGAGGACTAAAAGGGTTTTTTTTTAGATGAGCATCACAAGTGGAGGTACTATTCCACATGTATAGCTTGAGACCTGTTTTTATTCTATTATGATCACATCAGAGGTAATGCTTTCATTTTTCTGAACGTAGTTCTGTGCATAGGAGCTGTAGTTTTGAATACATTTTATTAATTTCTTTTAACATGTCTTCTGGAGGAATGTGCATGTCTTGAGAAACCACGAGTAGTTGTTTAGCACTGAGATTTCTCATTGCCTCTTGTAATACTGGAAACAGTCACATTTCAGGCTGCTCTTTCTGTTACAACAAATTTATCCTTATTTTGTGTCATAGTTATAATGAACAACACTTGTTTAACATTGACAGCGGCAAATGCTTAGTCTTCAATGCCATTGCCATCTTGAATGGTGGTACTATATTTATCCCACCTAGGTTATTTGGACTGAAGACACAAAGGAGATGGCATGGGAAGTCGAAAGAATGAACCCTATTGTGCTCCTTGTCTCAGTTCCTTTGCTCCTGCACACTTTCTTGGACTCAATTCCTTCTCTTTGTTCTCCCTCGCACCCCTTCTCTTCCCTTGTAAATCCACTTGAATGGAGGAATATTTTCTTTGTAGAACAGGAAACCATTTCCAGATTTAAAGGAGGACAGTCTGGAAAACCCATGGGAACAATAGTTACTTCAGAAAAGAAACCAGAACCCTCTGTTGTTAATACTACTACTTTGTGCCAAGATTAGAATTAAATATCTTGACTTAATGGGGATGAAGCTCTCAGCTGAAGGCCTGCTCGTCTGGTCTCTTACGTCACGTGGATGCCGTCACCTTGACTCTGTTGGCTCCTCAGAGGCTGCGCACCTTTGTCGTCACCACACGTCAAGACGAAACTTTAAAGAGAGATAGCTGACCCATTATTAATATTTGTGAAGCCATGGTACGCACAAAAACATAGCAGAAGATCATATTTGGTACAAATACCACAACCTGGCAACTAGTGCTCTTCATTTACTGAGAATGGAAGTCTTGGTTTTGTGACATTCTTTTAAAGAGAATTATTACTGAGCCAAAAAATGAACTCTTCCCTCTCTTGCATGTCCACTTGGGTGTTGATCAAGCTATAGTTATTTTGTGGCCTGTGTGAAGCCGTTTATTAACCTCACTCCATATCGAGCAGGGTGCCCTATCACAAGAGCCATTCCGTCAGTTAAGTGGCTCTTTTGCACATGTGTGTCTCAGCTGAGGCTAGAGATCATTCTCAGAGGAAGCCCGAAATCTGCCATCTTTTCTGAGGGGTGGCCATGCCAATGAGTGTTTTGTAAGTTTGTGAAATGGTGTGGAGGAATTTGTACTGGGTCTGTGGACAAACAAAGACATCCTGTCTCCAGATCCGTTAGTGAGTAGCTTTCAGAAGCACTGAAATGAATTAAAAAAGGAATAATTTGTCTGTGTTTAATATAACTTTAAAGGTTTGAAAGAGATTTGAGCTGAAATACTGTCCTTCTCGGCTAGTTCCTTAGGGAACCTTCACAACAGAGATAAGTGTTGGACAAGGCACAGAACTTAGTCAGCTTTGAAGTTTAAAGAAGAGGAAGGTTTCAAGTTTTAAATGTGGCCACATGAATCATTCAGCGCCAAATCTCATTTTTCTCTTCCCAGGTTTTTTGTGTTTTATTTTGGTTCATTTCTAAAGAAAGGAGCCCTCAGCATGTGTATGGCAGTGTGTTTGAGAGGACATGTGTACATGTGTGTGCTGTGCTCGGCTGCCGGAATAGATTCCCAAGAAAGAGTGCTGCAGAAATCCAGCTGCTTTTCCATTAGCAGCCTAGGTTTCCGAGCAGACTCCAGGAGGACACTTTCCTGAGCTGACCAGGGACAACTTGCTAATCCAAACTATGGCCTCCTCCGTGGCTGGCTGTGTCAGGTTTTGGCCAATAGAGCAGAGCCTTCTTCCTATCATCACATTAATCGCCCGTTGTTATTTTAGCCTCAAAAGCCCTGCCCGCGTGCAAACAACACACTGCGTACAGGATTCATGGAATACGCCTCACATCCATAGCCTGGCGCATTTGTTGTTATGGTATTGCAGCACGTTCATTAACCTCCAGCAGGCTAACGTGTTGCCATTGATGGCATAGGAAGTAGTTAAGAAGCCCTTGGCAGCACCTAATTTGTTCTTTCCTCGGCAGGTGCTCGAGGCAATTGGATCCCATGCGCAGAGGGGGTGACAGCAACTCCTCTGTTTAACTCAAAACTTCTGACTTACTACAGCTGTCCTAAAAATGAGATTCTGCATCTAAGTGTGGGGTGGAGGCTGGAAGAAAAATAACGTGCATCTAAAAGTGCACAAAAAATACCCATAAAATATTTTGCTTCAAAAAAGTCGAGGGTGTTGTTTCCTGAGCTGAGTTTCTCAGTGCTCAGGTCTTGGGGTTCTCATCTGTCCCCTGGCTGAGTGAACTGGTGGTGAGCACAGAGGTTTCCCGTAGGTCCTGCTGCCATCTGCTCCAGCCGTAAGGATACGGACTGCACACTCATGCACATGGCTGGTGGCGAGTGGTGCAGTAGAGTTATTCTCTAGGAAGAAGTAGGCGCAAAAGGCCCAATTTTTCTAAATTGCATGTCAAAAGATTTCTGTTTAAATAGCATATTCCCATGCAGTAAATGAGCATGCACATTAGACCAAAGCAGCGTACTCCTGCTTTGGGAAACAAGAGTTTTTGCAAGTGTACAAAAGCTTAGCATTAGTGTATTTTTTTTCCAAACTTGTATGTCTAACTTGTCAGCATGCATTTTAATTTCTACAAATGATTTCTTGGATTTTTTCCTGTCATGTTGCACAAGTACACGCACCACTGTCAATCTGAGTGCAAACCCCATTTTCCCTGTTTGAGTAAATGGTTCATGTAATTGCCTCTTCACACTGTCTCCTGACTTCTGCAGCTAAACCTCCCTGGTAGGACTTTGAGACAGAAAAAATACACAACAGATTGTACTAGGAAATGATTCTTTGCCATAATGCAGTTTTTCCAGGTTTTCTGACAGGAGACCGTTACAAAATGTGTTTTTTCCTTTTGTCCTTTACTTCCCTAACTATTGGTGTTTTGCCTGCTGTATTTTAAGTTTAACTAAAGATGGATTTTTCTGAGAAGGTTGATCTTTTTCTGAAAGCAGAGTTACCTTTCAATGTCTTTTATTTCACTCTGCAGGAATTTTTACTGTGATGGGTTAAATACTTGAGCAATCTGATTATGGCTCGAGTACTCACTCAAGTTCTCAAGTACTATAATTTGAAATTTTAAAGTTGAAATCCAAAATTCTCCAAAAGCAGGCTGTTAATTAGAGATTGTATTTATGGTACCAGAAAAGCCCAGCCCAACTTGGTGTCTTGTTAGGGATGTATAAGCAGAAAAGGCCTCAGTGGAGGAAAGTTGAAGCACGTAACTTGCTGTATTCATGATCACACTTGCCGTATGCTACAGTGCAGTTTTCTCTAATCTCTTTTTGGTTATTAAACAGAAAAAGACCTATCAGTGCATCAAGTGCCAGATGACCTTTGAGAATGAGAGAGAGATACAAATCCATGTCGCTAACCATATGATTGGTAAGACGTTCTTTAAACTAGGCCACTCATCGGCTGCTTGTTTTTTGGTACTCTTTGAAATTCACTATTCTGATAACTTGTTAATATTCATGCTGTAATTTATTTTTTTTATCTTTCAAGGAAAATGATTTTGATGTAATGATTCTTCACTTCAAAGCTTTTTAAATATGTGGTTATAAAAGTGTTACTGCTGAGCTTTTTTCCGTATCCTTTTGAGTCCTCATGTAGCATTTTCATTTATATTAAAAATCAAACTTTTGACAGTATCTTCCATTTGATAGCATAAATTTCTCTCTATCCATGTAAAAAGTACTTGCCAGTTGTCAACCACTTAGGAGCAATTATGTTTCAATTGTGTATGTCATGACATTGAATAGATTTAACTGCTAGCATTTTCCCAGCTAAGTGTGGTGAATTCCTGAGGAACATTGTCTAAACAAAACACCTACAGAGTTATTTCGGCGAGGTTTTTTTTCTTCTTTTTCCAACAATTCTGGACTTCAGAAAGTTCAACTTTTCAGACATACAAGTGTTTTAAAAATCAGTGCTTGCTGCTTTCTATGGTGGGTTTGTCACAAGTGTTAGTAGTAAAGTGATACTATAATCTGATGGGTTGTGTTTCTACTGCAGCTGCATGACTGCTTTTCAGATGAATGCAAAGAAATGTTTTTCCTGTCTGTGCAGATGTTATAAATATATGCGTTGGCCCAAGAGGTCAGTTTATTTTGATGCATAGACCACAAAGGAGTTACTTACACATGCCACTGTAGGCATGTGTTGGATGAGACCACCCTTCAAGGACCCTGCAGCACACTCTGTGTGTCTTGTATGTTCACATGCAGCATTTCTCTCCATGATCATAACGGTTTTCCTTCAATAATTTTACATTTAGGAAACTGTTTTCCCATCAATACGTGTATGTAACTCCTATTATCTTTGAAGTTAATTAAGCATAAATACCAGAGAGAGAAGAGAGAAATACGGACTGACACAGTCTTTGCACCCCCACCCCCAAATGAAAAAATATACATGTCAGTCACAGTAATTTTCATCCAAGAGCCAGGCAGGAGTTTGAAGTCAATGTCAAGCAGGTTAAGATGAAGATATCTAAAAATGTTTGCTTTTGTAGCAGGTGTTAATGTAATCTCTTGTTTGCAAGCTTGAAGAGTGAGATCCTTGTTAATTGGACTATAGTGATTTCATACAGCTCCCCCCTAGGTTTTTTTTAAGAAGCCTGAAAGAAAGAAGTCCTTAGGCAAGCTCAGCACTTGTTTCAACTCAATTTGTGATTCAGTGCCTAATAAATGATTCCTAAATACAAAGGTCGTGAAGTACTGAGTTAAGGTTCTGCTTGATTCAAGACAGGAATTAATTTTCCTTTTTGGAAATATGTAATGTCTTCATTTTCCAGTAACTGATGTATGTATATTTATGTGTATCCCCAAATTACTGCTGTCTGGAATAATACCCATTGATATGTGTGACATTACAAGGTTCACTATTAGTGCTATTGGAAGACAACAGTGGTAGAAGATACAGGAGGCTGAGAAAAGTGTGGTGCTCCTGTTTGTGAAAACTGCACTTGTTGTTTCCTTGAAGCTGTACATATGTTTTTATATATATTTGGAAGAAGGCTATAAAAATATAAAGGTGCGTATGGACTCAGGTCTGTACACCTAGGACATTGTAAATGGCAGGACATGGTAAGAAAATATGTGATTATGCCATTGTGGAGTTATGTCTTTGCATCACTTTGCTGAGATGTGGACTGAGAACGTTCATTAAGTTCAATGAAAGAGTGAAGTAGAGAAACCTTTAATAAGGAGCCAAGCTTCCTCCCACTCGGGGCATCTCAAACAGTTCACAAGGCACTTGGGCCCCCTCTTCTTCAGAACACATGACTGCCTCCGAGAAAGCGTTGTCAGTCAGTCTGCTGTTGGTCTTTGCTCTTTTCTGGGGAATACTGAAGGAGAAAGAAGAGACTACACGTCACCATTTCTCCAGCAATAAATGTTGCACAGATTTTTGGTGCTAATTTGCATCGTGTTGAGTCAGTACTAGTAAGGGAAGTGATGGGTTGGCTCTTGGGCTTGCTGCTGTGCCTTTTGTTCAAAGCCCAAGAGCCCCGATCCCTTACAAGGCCATAGGAAAGGCTGGCACGGGCCTCCTTACCACTCAGGCTGGTTTGTCGCTGGGAAAATAAGGGGTGTGGGAATTTCCCTTCTTTGTGTTAGACCAAGTCTAGCCAGATGGGCAGTGAGGGACAGAAGGTAATATAGCTGTTTCTGCAGCCCAGATCAGTATCACGGGGGTTATTGTCATCGTGGTCAATTTAAGATCTGCAGATGAGGATTTGTTTGTACTTAGGGTCGGACTCATCTCAGTGAACTTGTATCTGTCTAAAATTAAGGTGTCTGGTTTAATATAGTCATTGAGGTGCCATCTGGGGAAAATGAATGATTGATACCAATCTAAGATAGGAGTTTGAGTAGGATAAGCATTTCCAGGGAGAGATTTTTATCTCTCTCTTGAATTTGAAGTGAGCCAAGACAATGAAGTTAGCCTTGACATGTAATTTTTAGGTAAAAAAACCCCTTGGCTTTGATAATCCAAGACCTCTCAGCAGCACTTTCTTCTCATACTTTGAGAAACACAAAATCAATAGTTGAGATATCCTAAGCACTTGCTTACAGTTTTATTCTGCTCAAGTGACTGTCAACAAAGGAATCCCTGCTCTGTAGCAGTGACACTGCTCAAGTACCAGCGTCTGTAATATGATTAAAGAATTCAGTTATTTCTTAGATCACAGTATCAAAAAGTGCATCCAGTTAAGTTGGCTGTGCCTCCCTCTTCAACCTCTTGGCTTCTCAGTCTGGAGTCGGAGGCCCTGCTCATAATTCATGGAGGTAGGAGGTTTATTTTTTTCAGAGCAGTATGCAGGGAATTTCCAGTGCTACTCCCACACACCACTTTGAAAAATTACCCTTCTGCACTCTAGCCTTTCATATCCTGTGCACAAACGCAGAGGCACATTGGGTCCTGCGCAGGGTCCCCGGGGAAGGTGCAGACTGGGTATGTCCCCAGAGGAGGTAAATGGAGATGCTTTGTTTCGCTTTACCCTGGGGCCTTTAGGAGGGCCGTAAGCAGCAGAACAGGCCTCCTCAGCGGTGGTTTGCCAGGAAGGGATCTGGCTAGAAATGTTTTCAGCCAGCAGGGGTTCAAGGTGGATTTTTTAGAGAGTAGAGGTCTTTGAAACCTCACACTGATTGGGGCTCCTTTGAAACATTCCCATGCCCACAGAAAGGGGATCCCCCTTTGAAAAACATTGAGGCCCTTGGGAGTCCACCTGGGACTATATCAAAAACTTTCAGTAGTTCTTGCTGCCTCTGTATGTGCTTACCTCCTGTCGCGGTGACCTGGCACTATTTAAAGCTTCTCTCCGTTATCCTGTGTAACCTCATCTGGGTGTTCCTGCTCCGGCAGGGGGATTGGACTGGATGAGCTTTTGAGGTCCTTTCCAATCCCTAACGTTCTGTGATTCTGTGATCTCCCACCTCGCGCCGCCTCTGATGTGCAGGCTCTGTTCGATGCAGCGAAGGTGGGTGTACAGAGCCGTGGGCTCTACAGGGGGCACCGACCAGCCATGGCAGCAGCCAGAAGCATGGAAATCTGTCAGTGCAGCTTCTCCTCAGTGGCTGGGGAAGCCGTGGGACTTCAACCTCCATCATGGGGCCACCACCGAGTCCCATGGCATGCAAGTGGTTGCTGCCCTGGGGAAAGGGCCCCAGCACTCCCCTGTCCTGCACTGCCAAGGGACCCCCAGCTCAGAGCCCTGCGCGTGAAACGTCAGGATTTGGCCCAGGGTTTTGCACAAAACTCCACAAACTTGTTAGATTCCAAGTGGGTCAGGTTGCCCAGTATCAAGGGAAAGTGTGCTCGGATCTGTGCTGGGGCTCCCAGCTGTTTGGGTAGGACCAGTGGGCATAGCAGTACTTCTCTCTGTCCATGTTACATGGGGTTTTCTATTTAATGTTCAAAAAAGATGAACAACTGTCCCCACCCTTCTTTCTCCCCTTCTCTAAGTCTCCTGGCAAACATGCACAGAAACTCAACTGGGGCACTGTTAGTGCTGGAACAGGGTAAATAATGATTCCTGGCTGTGTTTTGAGACTGGGATCACTGCAGGACCTTCCTGCCTCCTGTTCCAGAGGCGTGTAGGTGTTCGTGGGCTCAGCAGAGCCCTTCCCCGGTGCCGCTCCTGTCCTTTCACGTGCGATTGCCAGTGCTTTTGGTCAAAATTCCCATACGGCTGTGGGTGAGCAGCAAGGGAGGGAGCGGGGTGCAGGCTGAGCATGTGTATTCCTGTGTATTTTGCTTAACACAGTACTTGAATTCTAATTGATTTGAAGTTTAAGGGTGCTGTTTGGTAAATACATTCCCTCCCATTAAGATACCATCATGACACTGGGTCCTGAGACAAAACTGGTTAATTCTTGAGGGAAACTCTTCAGACCTAAGCGCTAGTATTAGTTAAAGTGTATACGTGGTAGCAATGATGATGACATTGTAAAGCACTATCTTGGTAATAGCTTTCAGGCATTAAGGCAAATAAAAATGTGCCAGATTGTTTTTGAAGCATTAGATGCAAATTATCAACAGGAACATATTTCTGGACTCAACAGCTGAATGTGTGAATTAATTATGGACACATTAGGAACTCAAAAATATTTTTTTAACTTTGATGTTTGTAAAGCATATTCCAAGTAATTGCTCTTTTAATGCAGAAATGAAGGTGCAACCTTCATATATTTACCCAGTGCTTGCTTCAGTATCCAGTTCTATGTGGACTCGCTTTAATTAACGATATGTACTAGACTTTAATTTTGCAGTGGCTGGCTATTGTGAAAGACTGATTTTGGAGAAGTGAGCTGAGTGTGCTCCTCTGGACAGATGAACAACATACACGATGTCTCCACACGCACAAGAGCCTGGCTCGCACTGCATGGAGTGCGCGGGCTGGCCAGTTCCTGCCAGCGCCGCTGCTGGGCAGAGGGATTTGCTTACGCCAAGAGGTCCTTGTGTTATTTTGTCCAGCTCTAGGCCCTGGGTTTCTATTTTTTGTGTTAATTCTTTTTGCCATTAAGCACTTGTGCAAGTATTTAAATAACATTGTAATGAGTGGAGTGTATAAAAGGCTAGGAACGTTTCTGTTTAAAAGCCACATTTTTAACAGTGTGGTCACGCTGAAAGCCACTTTGCTGTTGCTAACAGGCAGAAGAAGCCTCGCTTTAGTATAAACAATATTGGCCCTTAATTTAATCTATTACTTAATTGGTTTCTTACTTTGAAACTAGTTTCAGAACATTACGTTTTTACTGTCCCTTCCTTTCTGAGGCTGGACAATTCATTACCCAAAATGTTTTATCCAGTCACACTGTGCAGATGTGGTCTCCTGCAATTGTTATCAATGCATATTTGTTCATACAAATTATTCCCTTTCATGAGAATGTATTTTGTTTTGCTTGTTTATCTGCCAGGAAAGAAATAACATTTCCCTTAATGTATTCATTCACATATTCCTTTTGCATTTTTCATTTCATTTACAACTTGGTAATAGTAGTTCAGTTTTCACTGACATTTTTATAGCTGCTATGACAACATTCCTTTTTTGCATGATACATGCATAATCGGCTGTGATCACAGTTTTACATTGCTTTCATTCTTTCTTAACTGTGTTAAGATTCCTTACAGCTTCCAAACTCAATTTTCATATGCAGTTGTGATTACACCTGTTTAAACATTTTCCTGGTAGTTTCATATTTATTCATAAAGCGAGCAGTTGATAAAACACCTTTTCTGCAATCAGTCTGAGTTTTTAAGTGTGATGTTTCTTCAGAGTTATCATTAGCGAGCACCTCAATCTATTCCCAGCCTTTTGACATTGGTGAGGCATCATGGCAAAAAAATACTATTTTTTCAGTAAACTTTGCCCTGTGTAGCAGTGATTTCTCTGAATGTGTAACTCATTCTTCATTTTTATTAATGCTATTAACCTCACAAACTGTTGTACATTTGTATTTAAGAGTCTGCAGAGATGCTTTCTGCCTGTTTCTTAAAAATTTATATGCGTGTGGCCATGTCTCTCAAGTTTACAAACAGATTTCTTAGCCCCTCTTTGCTAGTCTTGAATCTGGAAAAGCAAGCGAGTCCTCACCGTTGGGCGTTGGGTTCTCCCTGCAGATGGCAAAATGGCTCCACTCCTTCCCAGTGGAGAGGTCAGCACCCCTCTGGGTCCTACTTTTGAGAAAAAAAACCCACCAACCCAGCATTTTTCTCGGGGGTGGAGAAGGGAGCAAACCCTCCATCATTTCTAGCTGTAGTCTTTGGACTTCATATAAATAGTGTTTTCAGGAAGTCGCTCTTCTCCTCGTGTGATTTGTGGGGTTAGTTCTGTCCTAAAATTGAGATGCTGATGGTTTCTTTCTGGGAGCTTACTAACAGATTACGGTTTTATCTGGAGAAGGTGGATGTTGCCCTCCTTTCATCTTTATTTGCCAAACCAATTTATTGGTTTGCAGACATTGGGTACCAGCCGTACCTTTCCTGAGTGACAGAAGGATTTATGCCTTTATGTGAGAGAGAGATGAAATATGAAAAGTGAGTGAGGAACAAAGGAATGGATGTTTGGTGAAGCTCGAAAAACCCATACTGGGTTAGTTAGGAATTAGCTTGTGTCAGAGTAATGCTTTTTTTGAACCTCTTTGAGGAATCCTGGACACAATTCCAGACTGCTTCCAGTCATAGGAAAATGGGAAAAGAACATATGTAATGTTAGTAAACTATATTTAAACTGCTTTTCTACTGATAAAACTCTGGATTTCACTCCTTCTGAATATCTGGTTCAATATTCAGTACTTCTGATCATTGGACCTAAAATGTTTGTTTTACTTTTTCTCATGGAACAACACTCTGGTTTTGAATCAGTAAGGGTACTGGCTTACATGTGCTGAACCCTAACTCTAGTTACCACAGAAGAACAGTTTGTCTGTATGTTAAAGGTCCAGATTTGTTCCTCCTGTGACTTGGTTGACTTCAAAGAGAAAAAATTGGCCCGTTGCCTTTAATTAGAGTTCAAACTAAACGGCATCCCTAACCTTGGGGAAGATTTGATCTGGTCTCTTAGAACAAGAGGTTACCAACTGACATGGCCCTTGAAAAAATTTTATTTCTCTTCTGTCAGAGCTGGCAAATCAAATCAAACCCAGCACTCCTGTCTGCTCGGCCTCTTCGGGCTATTGGCACCTTTCTTCACTTGTGGAGGAAGACTTTTCTACTCTGAGGTTCTGTATGAGCGATCCCCAGGAAGGAAGCCCGTGTAAATTAGTTAAACGCTTTTACATTTGTTCAGTATTTCAAGGTTCCTGACACAGATAAAGTCTTTGCACGAATGGTCTCTGTCATTTGCACTGGATGTGCTTGCTTATATAGCAAATTTTTGTCACAAACTCCTTTTCATTGAATTTATTAGTAACTTTTGACAGCTTTGGGCCTTTGTAAGAATAGGAAGGTTTTTAATTGAATGTTTTGACTTGGCAGATTCATTGCATGCCATTTTAAAAATTAAACTTCTTTAATGAAAAACTAAAAAACTTGCCATTCTTCTGACGGTCAATAACCACTGTGTGATTGCACAGTAAGCTTGGGGAAGAAGACTTCAAGTTGTCCCTTTCAGACCCCTGCAGTAATGTCAAACTTAAAAGAACAGGCAAATCATGATTTTATAAATGAAATGAACAGGATTTCTTTGGGGGTTTTTTTGTGGTTGTGGCAGGACAAAAAAGCTTTTTCTCTTTCTTCCTGCCACAACTGCAAAAAACCCAAAGAAGCCCTGTGCATGAATACTGTGGTCTTCAGAAGAGAGAGCTCCATAGCAGGTCAGAACACCTCCCTGGTCATGGTGTTGCCCATAGTTGCCTTTCTCACCACTGTGCCTTCTTCTGCCTCTCCTCTGCTTTGTGTTTTCTGCTTCTGCTGCCAGCACAGCCCAGGGACAGAGGGGAGGTGCTGACCCCGCGGGGAGGAGTTGGGCCTTGTCACCTGCTGCTTCCTGTAGGAGCAGACCAAAACCAATTTGGTGGGGTGTTTCCTTCTTTTGCACCTCCAGAATTGGTGGAGAAGACAACTACCAAAAAATGGCTGAAATGACATTGCAAGTTGGAAGTACCCGGCACAATTCTGATGTGTATAAATCACTACTGCAGTCAATCACAGCCTACTTGAGATTTAATCCTGCCTTCAGGTGCACATCATCCATCATCGGTTGGACAGGGCTTTAAAAATCAACCAAATCTTTTTAACATTGTGCATGTAACTATGAAATGTTTAAATTTTATGATGACTATATCTTGTTCTGTGTTTATAGGCAAGTTTTTGAGTGTGGTTCAGGCTAAGCAGATCTGTTGGCTTTAGGTTTTGCTTCAGGTAGAGTTTGGGTGTTTTAGAGGATCGACATCAACTCGCAATACTGGTATGTCCTCTGCTGTTTTGTTCTGCACGCATCAGCTATCACATATTATTGGGGTATGGACAAATATTTCTTAAACCTCATGACTCTGAGTTATATCCAGGAATAAATATTGGCAACAAAAGTTAAATGATGAAACCTCATGCAATGAACAGTAACTGATTCAAGCTGGGCTGGATATAGATAGCTAAAGTTAAAGGGAGGAAAGTTTTCCAGTGACATTTTCTCGTTTCTGAACTTTCTAGTTAAGAATTTTCACTTTTTTTTTCCCTTTAAAAAATTTTAAAAAAGTGGAGCAACTTTTGGTCTCTTGATCCAGCATTTATTCTTAAAATCTGGGATTTATGGGAGGAAAAGGAAAGCAAAACAACCCTCCTTAGCCCTTTAAAATCTTTTAAAACTCCTAATAGATGTGCTTCCACTTATAGAAGAATATTAATGGAGGTACTTTTCTTTGGAGGCTAATTCTAAGGTGCCAGAAACTTAAATCAACAATTTCTGTGTTAAACCTGAATGATGAACTTTCAAGAAATTGAAAATTTAAATTAAGAGATGTTAGTTGGTTGGTTAGTTTACCTTATGTTGCATTTAAAATCTAGAGGGAGAATGTTAGGCTTTTTAATCTAAGCCTTTTAAAGTTACATATCTTTAGTCTTAGTTCAACAAAGAAAAATGTTAAAAATACAGTGAAAACACGCTCTGTACCTTCTGTGCGTGTGTATGTAATTAAAATAATTCAAAAATAATAGCCTGAAATTTAAGTCTGTAGTCCTTTTAAATTTTTCTTTTATCTCTGAAAAAGAAAAAGAAGGATATTGTACTTCCCTATAATTATTAAAAAATCCAGTACTACAAAAATACTTAAGGTATCAGAAAAGCTAAATATGTTACTAGATCGTTATTAAAAGGAAAGCTAGGTTTTTTTCGTGTTTTCACTGACATTTGCAAGGGTTTTATTTTAAGGTGTGTTACCAGTGTTGACTGGTTAACAGATGCACTGTCAGACATCTAATGCCCAGGTACTCCTTCATTGTGGGGGATTTCCATGCATAAGCATTCCAACTTTGGTTGCCACAGCAGCCGTGGAGAGTCGATGTGGGGAAAGCTTGCTATTGTATGTGTGTATATATATATTCATATATATA
>NW_010184521.1:0-7279 GCF_000695765.1 Mesitornis unicolor | reverse complement strand
CAAGCAGTTATCAAGTGAGATTCCCAAGCTGGCTGCCCCAAGTGCTGCTGTTTGTATTCATCCAACCGAGTCTGCTGCAGTGATAATGTTCAGTGTAACCTGACAGCGTAGCACAAGCTTGGCGTGGGCGGGCGAGCTCTGCTCAGGGCTGTGTGGTTAAGGAGATGTTTGACAGCTTCCTAGAGCTGTGCCGGAGGTGCAAACCAAACTCACCAGTCCCATAGATAGCACCCAGGAACAATAACTATGGCAGATGCTCCGTGAAAGTAAAGGAGGCTGACAGAGAGAGAAGGTGTTGGAGAGATGCTGGGGGTTGTGGAAGGAGAATGCTTTCTTTGCCAAGAGCTCCCTAAATCCTGACTTGCATTAGGCTCCTGTCTCCAAGCAGCGTGGTGGCTGGTCCTCAAGGTGTAAGACCAGATTCTGTGCTTGTAGGTGGGTGCATGCAGTACCCACAGGACCTTGTGGCAAGGCACTAGTTGCTTCTAGTCGTTTGCTTCTAGTCTAGGAGATCTGTTGTACGGTGCTGAAAGTTCTCTGTACGGTTTTTTTTTCCCCACTGGTTGCTGCATCCCTTGGGATCCCTTTGCCAGCATGGGGAACTTCAGTAATTAGCAAAGCCCCACTGAGCTTGTGGCTGGCTGACAGACACTGTATGTTGAGATGCTTTTATTGCTGTCAGTGATAAGAGTAATTATGCAGATCATTCTCCTTCAGTGGCTCTGTGAGACTAGCGCAGAAGCAAAAGCCTGGGGGCAGGATGTCACCCTCTTTGAGGGGAGTGATCAGAGCCAGGACTCATTTGTGAATTTTAGGAGACTGCATATCCAAGAAGAGCCACCCTTTAAGCAAGAACATTACTCCATTACTGTCCTGTCTCCTCTTGGTACAGAGCCCCAGAAAGCAGCTTCCCAGAAGAGAGGTAAAATGTGGCTCGGGAGTATGGCTCAGTGCTTCTAGTCCCACTGGAAGCCTCCAGCCTCGTGCTAAAAGCCTGCTGAGGAACCATCTGGGAATTTGGCAGATTAATACCCTGTTTTCCCTTGACTTCCTACACAACTCATGGGAGGGCTGACAGTTCCTGAGCAGGAGCTGTCCTAAAGCAAACTTCAGCTTGTTTGCTGTGGATCACAGGCTCAGAGCATCCTTTGTGGCTCTTTGCCCACCCAGGGCAAAGAAGGGAGAGCTCAGCCTCAGCTCCTTGATTTATTACTTCAAGGGCAGGTAGAAGATGCAGACAGTGTCTGCCTCTGGCTCTCTAGTTGTCAATCAGCTTGGATGAATTTTCCTACATTGGATTAGTTATTGTCCTCATGAGAAGTGGATGAAATAATGTCTCCCCTCCTGAGCCTTAGGGAGCAAAATCTGCTCTCTGCCAAATTCAGGTCTCCTCTACAGGAGAAGAGCGAGCAGCTGAATATATTTCTCCAGTGCAGTACACAAGGAGGTGGACCCCATGTGGAGCCTTGCTGTGGGTCAGGGAAGAGTCTGGCTCCCTTGTTCCCCTGCCTGGGAGCTTTGCTGGCTGGCCCTGAAGGGACAGGGTCTGTAGCATCACTTCCTTCCCATTGCCGCTTGCTCGATGCTGGGTAAAACATGGTCAGCCTCATGTTACGTAGCACCAGGCTGCAGCGTGGAGAAGCAAGACCTGGCCTGAGTTGTCTTCTCTCTGGCAATGCCCCTTTAATCTCTCATGTGGTCATCTCCAGTCCCACAGGTTGGCCAACAGCCGGGTACTTAGGCTGGCTGTGCTAAGGGTATCGCTGTAGGGCATTTTGGGACTGAGCACCAGAGAGCTACCATAATGTGTGGTTTGGGTTGACCAGTATCTGCCTGTGTGGGCTGCCTCTAGGGCTGCTAGCCCTCTACATGTCTGGAGCAAGTGTAATTAGCAGATCTGTGATCTTCCCCTTATTCTGAGCCAGCATGAATGCTTGTAGGATTGGTTCCTGGAGAAGAGAAGGCTCTTCCAATACCTGAAAGAAGCCTATGAGAAATCTGGGGAAGAGCTGTTCACTAGGGCATGTAGCAATAGGGCAAGGCGTGATGGTTTTAAACTAGAAAAGGGTAGATCTAGGTTGGATTTTAGGAAAAAGTTCTTTTATATGAATCTTTTATATGAGGATGGTCGATCACTGGCACAGGTTGCCCAGAGAGGTGGTGGAGGCCCCATCCCTGGAGATGTTCAAGGTCAGGCTTGATGGGGCTCAGGGCAACCTGAACTGGTACCAATGTCCCTGCTCACTGCAGGGGTTGGACTGGATGAGCTTTACAGGTCCCTTCCAACCCAATACGTTCTATGATTCTATAAGATTTCCTTGGGGCAATGTAAGAAGAAATAATTAAGCATTTCCTGTGTAGGTCTCAGAGAACTGGATGGCAATGTCTGTACTTAGCGTGGCAGCAATGCTAAGGGTTACAGGTGGTGTCAGCAGCGGATACAGGTCTTCTGCCCTGGATAAGATGCCCTGACCCACTGCCCTGAGGTGCCTCTGTCCTTCTTGGTCTGGAGCAGCAGAAGCCTCTGGAGCTGCAAGCGATAGCTGTCGGCTTGAGAAAACACTGACATTTAATCTCAAATGGGGAAAATGAGGCATGAGATCACTGGAAGAAATGAAGGCATATTTAAAAACGACTAATTAGGGATCTGACGTGGAGCTCTTCAGTCACCCACGGAATGACAGCGAGCTTGATGTGATGTATTAGAGCCATTTGGGTTTGGTGAAGATGATGGGTATCTGCAGGGCTGGGTGTGCTTGACTGGCTGCAGGGGAAGCAAAGCCTGTGCATCTCGGCCGCGGTGATGAACTGTGGTGGAGGCGACATCGCATGGCAAGTGGGCCAAGGGGAACTGTCAGCCGTGTTAGTGACTGTTCAGCTCCCGTGAGCATCAGCATGGGGTTGCCAGCTGGGAATGGAAACGTACAGGGATGCTGAATCCCTTCCTTCAGATAAAATTGATCTTGGGTTTAGCCGAATCAGCTGACGTCAGTAAATGAGACCACCCGTGCAAGGGCTTAGTGTTGTGCTAGCGGTCACTGCACACATGCGAGAAGCTCATGAAATCCTCTCTGTGGCTGCTTATTGCTGTTTGAGGCTGAGCAAGTGACTGTGGCATGCGTGTGTCAGCACCTCTCAGCATTTCAGCTCCCCACCGAGGATAAAGCATCTGAAAAAAAGCCCTGCCTTGCTGTGACACTCGTCTGTGGTTTTGTGCAACTGCCTTTGCATGGCTCTGTTCTCCTTCCTTTAAGAACCTGCTTTCTGCCAAGGGTCTTGTCATCTGTCTTGCAAGGCTGGCATTGCAATCAATGGCTTCCAGGAACTTGTTTGAAAATGAAACGAAAATCCTATTGATTTAGTCTCTAGATCAAGCCTTTTCCTTTCTCTTTTTTCTTCTTTGTAAACCCACTGATGGATGTGGATAAGCAGCAGGTTTAACTGAGGTTTAGCCCTCGTTGTGGTGCATTTCACATTCCTGAGATCACTCAAACAAGCTGCTGAGTGCTCTCAATTTGTACTGACTTCAGCCAGAACAGAGGAGGTTCAATACTTGCCTGAGCAAACTCGTTAGATGTTAATCTGAGTCGTCCCTGTGTTGTGCAGGATTCCAGGGTGGGAACACCAAAACCCTGTTCTGGTTTTAGTCTCAGCTTTGGGTGAGTGTTAGAGGGACACTGAGTAGCGTTACCTTACTGCTGAGCTGTATTCATGGCAACAGAGCCCGAGCTCCTGCTGGCCATTGCTGTGTGCCATTGCTGTTCACCTCGGTAGCTGTTAATTTTCATACAGTTCTCCACTCCATCAGCACTAGCAGACTTACAGCAGTTCATTATGAGTGCTAAGAGTTGGGGAAGTATTGTACTTTCTAAGCAGCAGCCTCCTTTGACTCCGAAGCTTTGCTGTGGTGCGCTGACGCAAGTTTTTTCTACTTTGTTTAGTGCTGTCAGATGTTTAGATATTTATTTTGTGAGTTTATAAAGAAGATCTTGTTTCCCGTGTTATCCTAAGCTCTAAGCCAGACTCTGATGTTGTAGCTGTCAGGAGAGGCTTCTCTAGCTTTTCCTTGGACTACCGGGCATTTAAAATTTGCCAAGGGATTTTTCTTCCTCCTTGTCGCAGGTGGAGAGTGCAGGTTGTGCTTTTCTTCCTTTGCTTGTGAGAATTCCCAGCAGTGTGGCTGCTTTCTGTCTGACTTTGATGTTCTCATACGTCCCCTTCAAAGTGTGTAGGAACCAGGTGAGTGCAGGGAGGCGTGTACTGGAGGCAGAAAAAGGTGTAAATAGGAGCTTGTGCAGCTGTGTGTAGACTTTGCGTCTTAACAGTGGCAGCACTGCAGCAGACCAAGGGCTGGTGTCTAATACCTTATACAGCGGATTGATTATAGGCTTTTATAGTCCGAATCAATTAGATTGAGGGGTGAGTCTAATTGGTCTCCAAAGCATTCGTTTCTGTCAGAACAGCTGATAGGTAACAACTGTTTCCTGTTTTAGTCCCCCTTTTCTGGAACTGCTTGAAATAACGGGGCTTTTTATGTTGTTTTAGATAAGGTAGTTCTGCATCTTGCAAACAGAGCATGGCCTTTGCCCCTCACCAGGGCCTTGTGTTTCGAGACAGATGGTTTTGAGGGTAGATGAAGGGAAATAAGCACAAATGAGGCACAAACTTGAAGAGGTCTTTTCCCCCCACAGCTTTATAGCTCCACAACTGCGTACCACCCCTCCTGACAAAACCCTGCTAAATCAACCCACGGCGTTGACTGCATGAGCTCAGACTGGGGTGTCTGTACTACAGGGGTTGTTTGGAAGTTAACAAATCTCCTTTTGGCTGTTTTGTTCATCCCCAGGCGTGCACAGAAGCAGACTTCATGTGCCTGCACATACCCCATTTCCAGCACATGAAAGATTTCTGGAAGAACGTGGTTTCCATCTCTTTGCAGGCCGCCCTTGACCTCAGCTTGTCCACTGTATCGTCAGTGGAAATCACTAATACATTAAGTGTCATTAACTCTGGGTGCGTTTCAGGGCAGCACTGACCGTTCATTAGCCTCCTTTCCTTGTGGATCAGTCAGCATCTGAAGATGAAGCAGCAGCAGAGCAGCTTGAAGGGTGATTGATATATTAAGTGGTATACCGGGTATGTCTTTGCTGGGCAATCGGAATGAAAGTTCCTGCGCTGTTTTCCCCGCGGGCCAAAAGCAATGTTTCAGCCAGTCAGGTACCCCAGCATATCGTTACTGGAGTAGCAATGATGATTAAAAATCGCCGGCGGCATCCTGAATGTGCAGCAGCGCTGTGTTTCATCATCTGATGGTTTCGTTGTCCTTCTCAATACATTCTGTGAGGCTTCTTCATTCTGGGCAGAACAAAGTCTCCGTGCTAACTCCCAGATATCCCTGTGCTGGGGTATTTCATCCTGTAACAAGGCAAACTGTTCTTCCTAAGCGCAGTTCAGAGGAGGTAATGGGGAAAACTTTGGGTGCTCCGCTGCAGAAGAATGCGCAGCAAAGAGCCAGATTGAAAATGAGATTAATTTTAATGTGTGAGAGACATGTCTGAAGAGCCTGCAGCCTTTTCCCGTAGACCACTGCTGTCTGGCCATTGCTTTCCACCTCCCTCTTCTTCCTCATCTTACGGTTCCTTGCAATGCCTCTGGGGTAGGGACCCTCCTGCAATGTGCTGCATGGGCTCGGTGGGTGCTTTGCTGAGTCCTCGGCCACGCTGTGGCCTTCTGGTCGTTAGCAGCAGTAATTGTGGCAGCAGCGATGGTTAGGGTGCTCTGAGCTTTGTTGTAGCCTGGGAATGATTCTTTAGAAACACCCATGTTAGCAGCAGCAGTTATTTAGTGGTGAGGTTTATCAGCGAGCTGCTCCTAGGGCTAGAGTAAATAACGTGATGATTTAAGTGTCTGAAGGTAGCTTGTGAACACTGCCTCAGAGGAACACTTAAAAACGACTGTTGCTGCTCTGTGCTTTGCTCTGGTGCTGGAAATGCAAGCGTGGGGGGTGACTGATGGCCTTTCTCAGGCTGGCAGAGACCAGTGCACCTCGTAGGTGATGCCATCAGCTTCCTGCCAGTGAAGCAGCTCCTGCCTCTGACCAAGTGGTAGCTCTGCGGGAGGGAGGTGCAGCAGCAAGCGTATGGCTGGGGAGGGCTGGGTCCAGCTGGAGGTGACTCCTCCGGCTTCCCAGAGATCTCTGAGCCTGCTGAAGCGATTCACTCCTCCGGTGGTAAAGTGGTAATAGCTGTTATTTGGACAGCCAAGAGTGTGCTGGCGGTGGTGAGGCAATTGGGTAGGGATAGTAGCAGGAGCAGAAGAATTACTGCAGATCGATACGGAGGTGCGATAACACCCTTTTGAGTGAAGAGCTTTGCTTTCGTTGCTTGTCTTGTCTCTTCAGTGAAAAAGCAGCAGGACCTGTCTCTCTTCAGCTGCATTCATGGAAGAGATGAGGGCAAGGTACAGTCCTGGGCAAAAGAAATTAAACTTGCTTTCCATGCTACCCAGGTATTCCAAATTTGATCGTCATGCGCTCCTAAAAAGATGTAAAATCCAAATTCAGCAAAGAGGGAGTGACAGGGGTAAAGGAAGAGTGTGTCTCAGTGAAGGTGAAACGCGGCAGGGTGCTGTTTTGTTTCTGTTCACTTTAATCAGTCTGGCTACCAGCTTCCTAATATTTAGAGCAGCAACCAATGAAGGACACTACTAGCTGGTGAATACTGGGAAAACATCCTTCGTAAAACCTGAAATTTGTTTTGAAATCTTGTTCAAGGGTTTGCTCATCCGTTTGCTGAGCTGTACTTTCAGGCTAAACAAAATTTGTCTTTCTATTTAAGAACAATTCGTACTGTTCTGAAAACTATTCCCTCTTGCAGCAGGATGATCATGTAACATTAGAAGAGTTCAGAAAAGGTTTAGCTCTTCTGTAAATTCCCTTTTAAAATTTTATCTTTTCCAGCAGATCAGACCCCAGGAAGGATGACCCAATACTGGGTTTCTTGTTTAAAGACAGTAGGAAGTTATAACGTGTTAAGATAACTGCACCTGTAGTGATGTAGGTGGGTGCTAGAACAAGACACAGTCGTGTTTCTGCTGTGTCAAAGAGCGTCATTCAGGAGCGCACAACCCAAGGCATCTGCTTTATTGCTGTGTTACAGAACAATTAGCTGCTAATTGCAAGTTTAGGCATTGCTTCGTTCGGGTTGCAGAGAGCTGTGTCCTGCCATCTGTAGGGAATGTATTAGAAGCGTGTAAGAATGAGAGAATTGACAGCCTGCAA
>NW_010184520.1:0-4165 GCF_000695765.1 Mesitornis unicolor | reverse complement strand
GCAGGACCCAGCACTTGGCCTTGTTGATCCTAAATGTTTTGTGCAGTGATACTGCTTACCTCTATCACATGCATGCACTTCTATCACATGCATGCCAACTCGCTGGTTTTGCTGCTAACATTTCCCTTTTGCATCATTTTCTCTCTTTTTCATTAACAGGGTGCTTTTTTCCATTTGCAAAGAGAACCTGAAACCACATTTAAAGGCCAAATCCTCACTGGCCTCAGTGGCATTTGGAGCCCCAAATACCTTTGTGAATCTACAAGTGGACAAAAAGCCAGAAATCAGTGATAGCTAAAAGACAGAAGGGGGTGGAAATAGATGAGCTCAAACTCCCAGCCTTGCAGCCAGACTAAACTTCTTCCCCCAACTTTCCACCCTTAGCACAGACAACTGGGAACACTGGAGAATAATCACCTACATCCAGTTCCTCCTCACCCCCCCACCCCAGCTCTGCTTTCTGACACCAAAAGCACGCACAGCCCATTTTAACATTTTCCAGCCCGAGAGCTGTAGTCCAACCAGGGTGGGCAAACAAACGTCTCGGCACCGCCAAGTATGGCCCAACATTGGCTCCAGCGAGAAATTTCCAGCCACGATGGAGCCAGACACATTTACATTCCTCTATTTGAAGTAAAACCCTAATCCTTTGGAAGATTTGCAGTCTGAGCAAGAGCTGTGCTCTCACCCGTGTCTTTAAGGTTTCTTTCTGTCTTGCAGCAAGGGGCAGCAGCAGACTTCTAAAGAAAGAAGGGGCTGTTCACGAAAATGGACTGGAATTACATCAAGGGAGATTTTCCTTTGTTTCAATCCTTTATTTTCACCAATTTACCTTCATGTCCTCACCTCTAGGAAACAAATGAAGCACTTTTTTTCCTCCTTATTTTATCAGCGGGGAAGCAAAAGTGCATAGAAGGAAATTGTTTTGTCTGACACCACCCAAAAATTGAAGATTTCACAGCAGAGACAGCATGGCAACTGAAGAGACTTGGCTCCAGTGAGCCCATTAGTGACCACTGACAGTAATAGACTAATTAATGAGAACGTTGACTGATTAATAAACAAGTTTTTCACAATTCTGATCACTTGAGCAGCTGGTTATTGCCCAAAATTGCCACCCTCTTTCCCATTAAAGGATTGCACCAGTTTTTACTCCATGCGTTGTGTTTCGCTCCTCACCCTCCATCCATTAGCAATGGGTGAAATTCTTCTATAAACTGGAATATACAACTTGGAAGTCAGAAGGAAGGTGGCTCTAGCCTATTAAGTGCATCCCTTAATGCCATAAATCTTCCAGCCCTTAGCAGAGATACCCCTGATGTGCACTAGCAAATTGGTTTACGCATGCAACATGCAGCCTCCAGTTATACGCCTTCTTGAATAGGGGAGTATTTCCAGAGACCTTAATCTTTATGAAACGCCCTTCCTTGCTAAGAATAAAACAGGGGGAGAAAAACAAGCAGAAATCTAGCCTTTTTGTAATGCAGTGCACCAGTTCACGGGCTTCATAAATGATCCGGAATCACCCAGTGATTTTGCTGCCACAGACAACATCGGATGGTGTTAGCTCTGGTTATACCTGGGAAAGCCTAAGGGAGCAAATTTCTACATTGCCATGCATAAAAAAACCCAGAGTGGCTATTTTTGGGGACCCATAGCACTGGATGTAGCCAGGCATCACGCTGGCATGGCCTTGGCAACCTTCCTCTGGGCATCCCTGCCCACACCAGGTCTGCCAGGACATCCAAGCCTACACCTCCCCTTGGCCACCCAACACCTTCTCCTGCTTCACCGATCACAGGAGAGCTTTGGGGGCAGCACACGATGGTCATTGCCCAGGTTGGGGCTCCAGGATGTGGTTGTGGCCTGGATCTCAGCCTCAGCCTCCTGGCACGATCACCCTAAGCACGAGGGCTCTCACTTCCTTCCCCACCAAGCCCAAGGCCTAGGAGCGGTCTCAGAGTGGATCAGCAAATGCCTTTTCACTCCTGGGATTCCACACCGATTACCTAGCAAACCAGAAATTGCCCCTGCTTCTGCATTTCCAGTCAAGGCTTGGACTTGCTGATGTGTCTCTTCTTTCTTTCAGCACAGATATTGTGAAACTCCCACTTTCCTGTTTCCTCTCTCCTTAACATAAAAGGAAAAGCCAAAACCTTAGAAGAATCTTAAAGGTCCTTTTGCTGGGTATCCATTCACATCAACTTTCCAATGGTATCTCCTTTCACATATCAGAACCAAGCACTCCTGCTCATTTTCTGCCTGCAGAGAGTTCATCTACTCTTTTCAGGAGGACGAGGGAGTATTTGATGTAGGGAGCAAGGGTTAAAACTGGAGGAAAACACGTTCAATCCATGCTAAGGCATCATTCTTCCCACATATGGCCCAGATCACCTCACCACTGCCAAGGTAGCTGTGAAAACAGAGTAAATAAACCTGCTGCAAAGCTCACACATGCAGTTCTCCAATTATTTTGGCTTTGGCCAGCCACAGGGGCATGACAAGACTATGTCTTCCCAGCAGTAATGCAGGTTTTCTCTCTTCATAGTCTTCACCTTTGGGTCATTTGCTCTGCCCTTCTAAAGCTGGGCAATATGTGACCATCTTGTGCCATCTCAGTTAACTGGACAAAGACAACCTCTGCCCATTAGGGTCAAGTGTGTTAACATTGGGCAAATAGTCTCACCACAACTGATAAATCCCAAACGATCAGGTTTTCCAGTTCTTTGACAAGCTGTGTCATAAAAAAAGGCAACAAGCCATTTCGACATCTTCTTTATACGGCACTTTCCAGAAGCCTGAAATGGGATTCAAGTGACAAACCTCTAAATTCCTGTAAAGTTCCTCTGTACGCCATGGCAAATCAGGAATTTGCTGTCCAAACCACATATATTGAACTGGCCCCGATCCTGCCGCGCCGAGATCCTGATGTGTTTTCCTTTCCCTCCAGTTCATTCCCCTTGGCCAGCTCCAATGGTTACACATCTGTGAATCATGACTTCCTAGCCGTCGAGGCCGACCCACTAATAACAGCATTATTTGCCTTCGAGTCAGCCTGGTTTTGCGAGACGTTGCGCAAAAAAACATCTAGAAAATGACAGACTTTGCCTCCCAGAGCCATCGGGAGTTGGACACGTCTGCTCCTTCTTCCTGAGAGAGGTGGGAGGTTCTTGAATTCACTTATGGGTTTGGTTGTCTGAAAATGGATTTCCATATCAGAAATAGGCAACCAAAGAGAGTTTGCATGGTGAAATGGAAATGGATGCTAACAGACATTAGGGTCAAAGCTACCAGATTGCTAACATTTTCTTCCTTTTATTTAAATTGAAATTTTAGATAGTTTAGCTTTTTTTAAGCAAAGTTGACCTTTGAACATTCACATAAATAAAAGCTATTGGGACCACTGAAGAGCGTTTCCCTCCTAACTGTACACAGGAAGAGTCACGTCACTTAGCAAAGGATACAACTATCGTGCTCTGACACCTGCTGGGGGAAAGCGCTTCAATATTTACTGTCCATATTCATCAGCTGGATGGTTTTTGGAATAGGGTACAAGGGGAGAGGATAGAAACCTTCAATGCTGTTGGTTGTGAATTCTCCAGGATACGCATTCCAGCCAAACCCTGGGCAGCTTGCTCTGTTTTATGATGGCCTGATCTCTGGCTTTAATTTTGAATGAAGCCTTACATCCTCTCTTCAGCTGAGGATATTTTAGATTAGGCTCCTTCAGACCCCCTAAAACCCTTCAAAAGCCTCCCTGACTCTTCTCAGTGCTGCCCAGCACACCAGCTCTCTCCTCTCCCCATGCTTTTCTCACCAACTCCATCTCCAAAATAACTTCAGCCAAACAACCTCAAAACCTGGGTGCCGAGCTCACTACCCCCAAAGCAGCACCCAAAAAGGGATCCGTTTCCCGCTGGCAGACGGCAGAGGCCAGCTGAACCCGCGCCAAGACGAGAGATGAGGCAAGGGGTGTTAAAAGCTCCCGTCTCGCCGCTTCGACACATTACACGCACGAGTGCCTTCAGCACCCAGGGCCTGGAGCCCAGACAATTCGCTGAAAGTCTAATGCGTTTCAGATAAGGCCTTTGACTATTACCTGGATTGACAGCCAGAGAATGGGAGGAAAAAGGCAGGCTCCAGCCTACCCAGCCGAGCAGAAAGC
>NW_010184519.1:0-4603 GCF_000695765.1 Mesitornis unicolor | reverse complement strand
ATCCCTAACATTCTGTGATTCTGTGATCTCTGGTTTTGGAGCGGGAGGATCTAAAGCGGAGATGTAGACACCTCCCTCCCTCCAACCTGTTCTAGTTTGTTTTATTGCCAAAGCCTCTCAGACTTTCATGAACACCCTCGATCGAGAACATATTTGTGGTTTATTGCAAACAGAGGCTTTAAGGAATATACTTGCCCACTTTGCTGTTTTTAATCTAGTATCCTTGGGCACATGCTGTGAGTAAAACCTGTTATTAACCAGTTGGTTCCTGACTATCTGTGTGTTGTGGTGTGATGGCAACTTACTGTTTGCAACAAAACGTGATCCATGTTGGATTCATATGGGTACAAGGGTTTGTATCCACTACAGTTAATTACAGAATGGTCAAGCAATTAACCATTACTACTGGGTCATTATTTTTAAAATAATAATAAATTGATGTAGAATAAATATTAAACTCTTAGTAAGTTCTCAGTTTTTCCCCAAAGATGTTTGTTACGTAGTTTGTTAGCCTTCCAAGGGAGAAAGAAGTAAGAGTTGACATAGTGTTAACAATTAAGGACTTTGGGTTTTGAGTGGAACCAACCGTAATCATCACTGGAAACTACAGCCTTTTTTTTTGTCATCCATGAAGCAAGAGATGCTTTCTCCTGATGCCTTTCTACCCCAGGAAGCAGAGCAGGACAGCAGACAGGCCTGTTCACTCTTGGATCTGCTCCAGCCAGACTGACTTCCTCTACCCAGGACAATCTTTCAAGACAAGCCTTGTGCCCTTGCTTGCCCTCACGTGTCCCTGTGCCACACGGAGGGACAGACAACTCACATCATTGTCATCATGCCACAAGACCCCACACTGATGATCTGTGGCCCAGTCCTCTCACTATTTAGGACACTTCAAACTGGAAAATGAATGAAAAATAATGATTGTACTTTGTATCTCGTGGTCACCTAGGGTGCAAAGAAGTTGCAGGCTGAGTTGTATAAATTGTGAAGGTGGCAGCTCACCCGTTGAGAGGGTCCCAGCCCTGACCGGTGTGTACGTGTCTCAGTCCTCACCAGGGCTGCTGGTGAGGGCTCACTTCTTCGTGGTGTCTGCACAAGCATCGTAGGCATCGGTCCCAGTTACTGTACGCTTTCCCAAGTGTGTTCCTGGACTGCCCTGGTGGGATGGCAGCAGCAGCAGAGAAACCATCTTCCGTACAGAGGGAGCTTGGGTTTCCTCAGTGACTTTGCACTGCCAGGCTCTCATAAACCCTTGGGAAGTACAAACCCACCACCACCAAGTGTCCAAGGGTTTGGTGGTATTCACGTAAGGTCTGCACACAGCACACTATAGATGTTGTTGGAAAACTGGGAACTTGGGACATTGGAGGCCAAATGGTCAACTCTTCCTCTCCCCTGTGTCAGCATATAATTGCTACCCATGTTAATTGCTGTTAATTGAGTAAGTTGGGGGGAAAAAAGCTTGCTAAGCAAGCTTAACTTTAAAGACTGGAAATTTGGAGAGCCTGCTTTCCAGTTGTTCTTTACATCTTCTTCAGTTTTATTATCCTTGTTACATTCTCATTACTAAAATACGGTTCAAATAGAAACAGTACAATTTTGAGATCTAACTATTTAACTACAGTATTGTAAATGTAAGGAGTGGAATTTGTATACCAGGAAATAAGCGACAAAATTTTACTTTTGATTTTTTTTAGGATTAAATATGGTAGTGCATATCCTGTGATCACATATACAGTATAATGCAAATACATACAAATTAAACCTAGTAATTATTCTGTAAATCCACGATTGTGTCTCCTTCCAATTCTTTCTTACTGAAGTAGTCTGTCCTCTCACACGTGTAAAGGTTTTGCAGGGTTAAGCCTATGATTTCTGGTTACCAGTATTTAAATCAATACAGGGATTCCCTAAACATCGTCTGTGCATCTTGGAATTTGTATTACTTAACGCTGATGTGTACTGTTCACATTTCTTCCTCTTAGTTCCTTCTAGTGCTCAGGACTGTTATTAAATCATTTCTTTGGCTTATCAGCGCAAGGGTTGCTTATAGATTGTGCGGTACTAGAGATAGCATCCAACTGTTGCAAGAGCTGACAGTTGTCCAGAGGATTACAACTGTGATCATATCGAGTTTGGGGGGATCCTGACCTGTTATATGTTCTTTTGCATAATTGTTTCTGGAGGCAAAAGGGCAGGAAGGGTGCAGAATTAGAGCAACGCATTTGACGGGAACTTGTCATCTGAAAAACAGTTTGCATTGCCTGTCATCTTTTGTTTGGTAGAAAACAGGCTGTGACATAATACCTGTCACTGCCAGCGGGTTTTTCTCTGCACCCTGGAGTGAAAAATCCCATGCAGTAGCAGCCTGAGGTCTGGGCTACCTATGTGAGCACACAGGACCCGGCTGTTCCAGTGCTCTGGATTTGCATACTGGGCCCACCTGCCACAATTAAGGGGGGAGGGAGATAAGGGAGATTTAAAAAAAAAAACACCAAACAAAAAAAACCCAAGGATATAAAGAAAGAAAGAAAAATCTTATGACAGCTTTGATCCTGGGAGAGGGGATCAAAAAATGTCTTCTTGGGCCAGAAAGAATTCAGTGTGGAAGGAAGAAGGGTAAATCCAAGGCACCCAAGCACACCCCTAGGTTGTTAGCAGGGAGATGGGCTGAAAGCCGGTGACAATGAGTGGAAGTTTGGAATTGTAAACTTAGTTTCTGGTGAAAAGATGGCAAGTGGAAGAGAGAGAGAAATTACATAATTCCCTGATACTTGAAAATATGTTATTTTTTTAATTACGGAATAATCCCCAGTGTTGCGACATCTACGGAAAATTTACGCCTTTGAATTAATTCAAATCTGCATAATAGAGTAGGTGTATTGACTGTTTTATTTCAGAGTGTGGAGTGTGTTTTAGGAGATGATGATGATGATGATGATGATGATGATGATGATGATGATGATACTACTACGGATTAAAAGGTTTTTGAGAAGTGCAGTGGCATCATAGCCATTGAGAAGCATGTCCTCCCAGTAATACACTTCCATCATCCTTTTTTCTGTGGTGCATACGGTTTTGAAATTGTTGTTTGCTGGTTTATTTCTGACTTGGGCTTTGGTCAGTATTTTGTTGTCTCTGTAAATGTCTGATATAAAATATTTAGGACTGAACTCAAGGTTAATGTAATTGTAACCAGCCAAACTTGAGGTACCTCTGATACAGCTTTGTGGAAGAGGCACCTATCGCTTGATAGCTGTGTGAAACTGTTGCCTACAGAGATGGGCTCTTGACACTGTCTGCCAGCCTCAGGCTGTCCGCTTTGTGTCTGCTTTAATTGAAAATTAATAGTTAGGGGGTTGCTATGGAAATGATACCATTGCTTGCAGACAGCAAACCCAGCTTTTTGCAAAGAGACACTAGTGGTATTGTTTGTCCTTGTTGACCTCAGAAGTTCAAAAGCCTGGAGGAGGAAAGGAGATGCAAATATTTTACTTAAAAAAAATAATTTGCATATTTATAACATTATTTTTGAATGTCAGAGATATCAAGTTTTTTTTAACAAACTTTTGTGGGTAAAATGAGAGTGTAGGCTTTTAAGTATTATGTTAATTGTTATTACACCGCTTTGCAGGTTGATAAGGCAATATTGCTGAAGAGCATATTATGTTATCGTTCTAGTGAATGTAAACAGATTTGTGTGAAAATGTTATTTGACTGATGTGATAATGGAAACTATCATTTATTTCCTCTGGAGTACATAAAGTCATTTGTATCATTGTATACATTATTCACATTTTCTTTGAAATGTAAAAGCACCGTAAAACTGTGGGCAGTTGAGAAAAACAGAAATACGAAAAAAGCAGATTGGAAAATCTTCTTCTCGAAAGGGAGGGGGCTCATAAACAAACCGCATTGAAGGCTCAACCTGAACAAGCAGAGTAGAATTTAAACTCTTTTTTTTAAATGTTGTTCTTGCCTAAATCACAGTTGTACATAGAACATGTCATGTGATTGTGGGCTTTTTCGTGCTTTGTTCGTTGCTGTGATAAGGCATGTGTTCGTATCTGCGTGTGTACAGCCACCCCCACACCCACCCACCACCCACCCACAGAGTGAGTGCTATCGATTTTTTTTTTTTTCTGAAGAGAGGGCTTTCTGGACCTCTTGTTTCACAGAGCAAAACCACTGTCAACATGCTATTTAACGAGTAAATTCTCGAATAGAAAGTGAAGAGAAATAGCTAACCCCCGGAATATTAAACTGTTCTCTATCACAGTGCGAAAGAATAAGTGCTTTCAGTTCATTTCAGAGGAGGTGGAGAAATAGTGTAGCCTCAGGGGTTGAAGGTGAAATGTGAAATTTGCTGTAATTACTTACCCAAAATGTCTGTATTAAAGGCTATTAGAAGCAGTTATTTAAAGTACTTCTTTATACATCTTCTCCTCCTCTGTTTAGTATTTAAGCGCACCGCAAAAGTAGAGGCAGATGTTCTTCATCTGCAGGCGCTACGGCGGGATAGTGCAGGGCAGCGGCAGGACCGGCGCCGGTGGCGGCTGGCCCCGGAGCGCATTGTTCCGCCGCGCCGGACTCTGCCTCC
>NW_010184518.1:0-1594 GCF_000695765.1 Mesitornis unicolor | reverse complement strand
GGCTTATCCGAAGCTGAAGGATAAAGCTTGAACCCTAAACTCAAATATTTTTCTAGCTAAACCCACTATTTCGTCTGCACAGCCAAGCTTCTTACATTCAGAAAAGATCCAAAAGAGCAAACTTCTTCAAGTAGAACCTTTCTTTCCAACCTTTTTGTGGTACACCAAAGAGATGCCACCACCTTACACAGTGTTGGTGTGGTCGGTTTTGTTTGTAGTCAGATAAGAATCAAACTAATGACCATTTATCATTTTTATTTTTCACCGTTTCCTTGCCTGCATCTGGCTAGCCTGCATGAACCCTTTTTTAAAAATAAACACATTATGAACTTGTTTTGAAATCACGTTCTTATGTCCAGTTAACAAGAATCGACTCAAAACCCAAGGCAGGTGGCAATGCTGATGTTATTTATCCACCCTGTACTCCGGTAAAAGCTCGAAAAACAGATGAACTTAAAAGTTACACTGCAAGCATTTCTGCCTTTAAGGAGAAAATTCTAGGCATTCTCAGATCAAAAAACGAGCTGTGATCCTCTCAGTAGTCCTATGTAGACCTTGCTAGCAAAAGTGCATCACTTAATCAGCTGCCACAGCGTAACATGCAGCCTATCATACAGCTTATATCCAGACCACACAGTAGTTTAAGGATCAATATAATACCTTGCACTGCCTCAAAAAAAAAATCCACTTCTTGTAGCCACATCCTGCACCAAGTGATGTGTTTCATCATTGTTATTCAGTGTGGGGAGAAGCATAGGATTTTAACAGTAGGAAAACAGAGCTAGAAATAAATGAAGAAACAGCATTGCCAAGCTGCCCAGTTACACCTGGTGAGCATCCTCACCCACTGCTCACTGGCGAGGGGTGTGCACACTTTTCATCTGCAGGGTAGAAATCACAGAATCACAGAATCGCTCATTGGAAAAGCCCTCTGAGATCATCACGTCCAACCGTTCCTGTCTACCCCCTAAACCATATCCCTAAGTACCTCGTCTACCCGCTCTTTAAACACATCCAGGGATGGTGACTCCACCACCTCCCTGGGCAGCCTGTGCCAGCTTCTGACGACCCTCTCAGTAAAGAACTGACATAACAAAATGGCATAACTGATGGCATAACAAAATGCAGGAACCGGAGACAATACTTGTTATGCTGCTACTAGCTTTGCAATTGCCTTGTCCTTAAGTGTCAGATTGTTTCTCTAATACTTGTAGGTATGTAGAGTAGGCTAGACCAATTCCTTTCACTTATCAAAAGCCGAGAGGGGATTGATCAAATGATGATCAATTACATTCCAAGAGAACAACTGTGTAATTTTTGGAGTCTCTGGATGAATCTTAAGCCTAACAGCAGCCATTATTCAGTAGTCTCTAATTTATGACTAAATGTAGGTTTTCTTCTTTTACTAAGAAATAGAAATAATCAATATAGGTTTGTTAGTTTTAGACAAGTAAAATGAGGTTTAAAGGCAGCTTTGGGGAAATAACTTCTTAGCCCAGGGTCTTTTGAACACGTGTGTGTTATGTTCTTCATAAGGAGAATCTATTTCTCCTTATGAATAGAATCTACTATCAGCAAGTTTGCTGATGACACC
>NW_010184517.1:0-5445 GCF_000695765.1 Mesitornis unicolor | reverse complement strand
AGGTATACAATAATCAGATATGCTGCTATGTGATGGTATACCATACCAGCATTTTGCACAAACAGGGAAAGGCTACCAGAGCAGCATGTGGAAACTCACTGTTCCTCTCTACCAAAAATACAATTACTTACACTCTGTTTCATCTACTACACACACACATGCAACAACAGGTGTGCACACGTGTGTGTGTGTGTCTATGTATCTTCATCCAAGATCTAATTACTATCATTCAGAAATGTCATTAATGATGAAGAAACAGCAATGAAACACTTTGGAGAATACATTGAAAAAAAAAAAAGTTTGCTTACTGTTAAAATAGTTGGAGTCACAAATGCCCAACAGACTCTCCAGAATTTACTTGGCTGGAATCCAATCATCATTTCTATATCTTCACAAAATCTTTGCAATCCTGTAAACAGCAAACATAAATGCAATTAGGTGTAAAAGAAACCAGCTGCAATTTTTAACATAGCTCTCGTGACTCACTTGTGTCTGATTGCAAAAACAAAATGTTGGTTGAAAACTTCAATGGAGGCTCTAACCATACAGCAAAAAGTGAGACTATTACAATGGGAACCAGTCTAATAAAATATTAACTTCCTAAGGATTAAAGCAAAATTGAACTTCTACGTAAAGATTAAGTATTTGGTGTATTTCAGGTTAAAGCATTGATAGTATGTACTGATTAGCTGCAATTATGTGTATTCATGTTATATTTCACTGTGTAGATGGAACTCTAATATCTGGGCTCCTCTATACCTACTGCATGACTGGGGTACAACAGTACCACTTACCACAGAAACTGATAAAGTCCTTTTATTTTTCAACTGATATGTAAGCAATACTTAGAATTACTAGAGAACACCTGTAAATATTTAAAATTATATTCAATGTTTTTTGAACAAACAGATCAACCAACATTCTAACTCTTCAGATTATTGTATTGATTGGGTTGTTAGTTACCCGAGTTAATAAAACAGGCAGGCTTGGAAAGCGGTGTTTCAGCTGTCTCTGCAGCTATCATCTCGCTGGCCGTGCCATGCAAATGGAAAGGCTGTTGGCCCAGCACCAGCCACTGCCTGGCTGGTAAAAGTCAGTTTGCTTCCCGAACTTGTTCTGCAGAGCTGGCTAGGTAAGTGGCCCCTATTCAGCACAGCTATTAGTAATTTATCCAAAAGTAATAAAAACAAAATTGAAATTTTTTTCTAGATTTCCTAATGGTGATCAGAAGAGGGAGGTCTGGAGTCCAAGGCTAAGCTCCTCTGTCACGCAAACATTTCAAGTTTGGGCCAATTTTATCTGATAAAGCAGGTGATGGTCTCTGTCATTTAAATTTTACAAATAATTGAGTCTAACTTTTATGACATGGGGACAGCAATGGAGCTTAAATATTAGAGGGAAGTCACTGAGTAAGGGAATAAATACTTGGAACAAAAGTAATAAATTGCTTTATGCACTTATTGCCATTCTAAGCCTTGCCCTTGCAGCTGCTGAATATAAGAAGGGATAATCCCCAGGCTTGATACACCTAATTTTGAAGCCTTTCTGTTGACATCAAGGAGAAATAAATCTATCCACCTGGCTGTTCCAAGAATTAAAAAGGTAAAGAATAGCAGTGGTTCATTATTCAGTGCCTTCTGATGCACCTCTAAGAAAGCAGCAGGGCAGGATGGTCTGAGGCCAGCCCTAAAGGTCCAGCTTGGAGGGTGAGCACAGCATAAGCCAGTTCAGGCAGATAGCACGTCAGAGAAAGCTAAAGAACTGTGCTATGATAAGAAATAGAGAGGAAAAATCCAGAAATTAAACAAGATGGTATTGCAAGAACTGTATTTAGAGGAGGGGAAAAGTACAACCTGCAGCAGATGTAAGCTTTGAAAAGTAACTCAAGTGACCCAGATGTCACCTTTTTTCTGTAACTGTAATTTCTTTCTCTCTTTTTCTCTTTCCCACTGACTACAACAAACACTTTTCTTCAGAAAGCCTCTTCCCTTCTCTGTAAAATACATGTAATTTTTACAGCCATTAGAATCACCATACTTCAGCACCTATCTGACTCATCATGTGCTTTTCCACTTTGTAATAGAGCTTTGTATGCCTGGACTGACCGTAACTCCCTGGGCCACTGTGTTACAGACCTGAAAGGAGATCTTCACTGCCACTGAATTATTTCCCCCTGTGTTTTATTTGCCTCCTTATTACAGTTCAGCACACCATCTGCAGTGAACATGGGAGATGTTCACACAGTGGTCATACCTGCAGTGTGCTGTGGTGGGAACAAAACTAGTTTAAAACCATTTGCAGCAGCACCAAGCATGGTCTGAAGGGTCTTTCCACAAAGTTCAAAGCTTTTTGGAGTGTCACTACTCCAGCCACACTTGCTGCTGCCAAGGAGGTGTGCCTAACTGGATAGTTAGCAGGGGCTTCTGCTTCCAAAATTCGTGCAAGCTTCAAGAAAGTCTGCACAGATTTGTTTGAAACTCCAATTTAAAAATTTAGTTTCTTCTTGGAATTGTCAGTAGATATTCACAGCTTAAGGCACTTTTAAATATTAGCAGTTAAGGAGTCAAATGCATGTAAACAGATAAAGGGATTACATGGTACTCATCTCTTTCCCAGTGAAAGACTGAAAATAGGTTTATCAAGTTTCACAGAAAAACACAAAGAATGCTTTAGTTAACAGAATGCCGATTAAATCTCAGTATGCCTGGTCTCCCTGTCAGATCAGTCAGGGCTGCTGAATAACTTTGGGAAATAAATGATACATGATATTTCATATCTCAATTTCCACTCTTTAAAGGAGAATGATGTATTCATGAGTGCTGCAGATATAAAATTCATTAAAAAGGAGGATGCAAACATAAACAACTACACAGACAACTACTTCAATATTCTGCTACCGGTAAAATGTTCGAAATCACTAACACTTCATACAAAGACACTGCAGCACCTATCACTCGCTCTGACAATGATCCTGTCAAAAAACAGATCTAGAAGGAGCATGAACAAAGTTAAGGTCATAAATTTTCCATTTCCAACAGTGTTTTTGTTCAAGCGCGAGGATCTTTGTATTTAGCTTCACATTACAAAATGGAACAGTGGGAATTATGCTGATGATTAAGTTAATACCTGCAGCTCTGATCTATTCTTCACCAATCACGCATCATATTCTAAACAACTGGAGAATAAACAACTATACCAGCACGTGAAATAAAAAAACAACATTTAACTGGATTGTGTAGCAATCTGAAAAATAAATGATTGCAAGGAAATAACTGTGTGCTTCTTTTTAATTTAAAAATCTCAAGAAGCTCAGCAAGCAGAACATGTAACAAGAACTAAAGACAGATTTATTTCATCGTAAAAGTACCTGCCACTATTGTGCCAACCTGCTTGCTATGAAGAGTACATGTAGACAGAGAAAGGTGTCAGTGGAGCGTAAAACAGCAATTGTCAGAGCTTGAAAATACATTATGCCAATTTTAAGCACGGCTTGAAGGAATATAACAAGAGCAGCAGCCTCACTTGTATTTATAACGTGCAAATCAAAAATATACAAGCTGCATTCCTATGAACAGTCCTTAGAAAAGTACCTTTAATGCAGTAGAAGTAGCTATGGTACATCAGTCAAGCAGACAATGACTGTAAAGTAAATCTTACATTTCTTGTGTAAAAGACTGGAAACTCTTTAGAATCATAGAATCACAGAATGGTTTGGGTTGGAAAGGACCTTAAAGATTATCCAGGCCAACCCCTGCCATGGGCAGAGACACCTCCCACTGGATCAGATAGCTCAGAGCACCATCCAACCTGGTCTTGAACATTTCCAGGGGCAGGGCATCCACAACTTCTCCGGGCAACCTGTGCCAGTGTCTCACCAAAGAGAGTCTATTAATTGCTTTAGTCCAGCAAAAGGTAATTTCAGGGAATAATCTTAGAGTTCATATCAAAGGCTTTACCAACATCGCTGATCAATAATCACTTGGTATAGAAGGCATTGAAAGAATGATTTGTAGTTTGTCAGATCTTTTCCAAGTCTGATTGCATTAAAGTAAAACGTAACTAAAAAATTTCTCTAATCGAGTCCTTGTTTTGCAGTCCTATAACTACAATTCTTTCTGTATTATTTTATGGTTTTCATAAACATTAGTGTTTTAAGAGATACTGAATTTGTTGGGCAAAGCAGGCACTAGCCAGAGCAATTCTGCTTACAAGCCCAATAAAATGTGGTTCCACAAAGGTAGGTTCGTAGTGCTTCTGCCACACAGCGTTCAGAGGAGGAACGGCACCAGTATTTGCTCCCTATTCACCTTCATCCTTATTTTAAAACACACAGAACAAAGAAATTGCACAGATTTAAGTAGTTTTGGGGTTATTTAAAAATATTCTAAGCAAGGAATTTTTGTGTTGCATACTGATGGCAATGGCTTTAAAGAAGTTAATGGTTTTGACACAGGCCAGGCGATGCTGTAGATGTTGCTGGCCAGGAAGAGTGACAGCATCCTAGGCTTTCGCACAGCATTGTCCAGGCATGCTCTCAGCAAACAAACGAGGAGGAAGAAGGAAAACACAACCCAAAGCCTTATACTCTTCTCGAGCATTACCACTCACCATCTTTTATGGAATTGTTTTGAGGAAAGCTGAGAAATTGGTCAGTACGACAACCAGGTGCTGATGTCTCGGATGACACATAGCTGATGGTGTTTCCACAACAGATAAGTGCTAAACCTGGTGGTAACTGGGAGGTTAGAATGAGCAAATCTTGCAAGTCTTCATGGAACTTAGGCATAGGGCAATGGCAAAACTTGCCGGCATTGATTTTTCAAACTAGGAATTCTGCTAAATAACCACCAAAATTCATCTCTAGACTTAATTTCAGGAGATATTTCAAAACATTACACCCAGGTCATTTGAGAAGACTAGTTAAATTTAAAGCTGATAGCAGTTACCAATATAATTTCACTCACAGAGATTGCACTTCTAAACCTGTTCTAATTAAAATACTTTGATTTCAGGAACATAGAAAGCAACAAGCATTTTGATCAACCAAAACACGATCAGCCTAAATCAACTTTTCTCTCAGCGTTTTGACTTTTTCCATTGTATTTTGCAACTTTTTCTCGCTAGATCATATCTGACTTAGCTTACAACCACACAGGCCTGCTCTCTGGACTGGATGTCACTGGAGATAATTTCTATACCTTTCTATACATTCATTTCTCAAGCAAAAGCAACAAATTCTGCATGGTTTGAATTATGCACAATTTTTAAATTCATTTGTATTACAGAGTGATCTTCACAACGTAGGTAGATTTAAGTATCCAGTGCCCAGGACTAGGGCCTAAGATCATGCTGCTCTATATGCACCTTCAACAGAACATCTCAGGCTTGTTTATGTCTGATAGATAATATATAATATATAATAATATAACATTATATAATATATAT
>NW_010184516.1:0-4058 GCF_000695765.1 Mesitornis unicolor | reverse complement strand
TAACGTTCTGTGATTCTGTGATTCTGTAAGTCAGTGCTGGAAAAGGCTAAATCACAAACTCAAGGACCTGCAACTTAAGGAGAGTATACATCCATGGATATAAGTAAGCATGAAAGAAAAACATGACAATACAGGGACAAAGTCAGAAGGGCAAAAACAGAAAGCAAAATATAACTTCCAAAAATAAATTAGTAGCAAGAAAGCATTTTTTATATTCCTTAATAATAAAAGGAAAATTCAAGAGTCGATCAGGCTATTCACAGAAGATACAAAGACAAATATATTTTGTGTAGTCTTTGATATGAAAGACACGTACAGCCTGATAGCTAAAACCAGCAGCAAAAGGCATTAAAAAATTAAGATTACAACAGGGATAACAGCGAAGAGTCACTTCACTAAGTTAGATGCTGTCAGACCAGCTGAGTGTAATCAAGCTCATACTCAGGAGAGGTAAAACCATGATGTTGGCTTCTGCCAGGAAGCTGGTTGAAGAACAACAAACTCCAATGCTTCCAATGCCCGACTACACTGAAATTTTGCTAACCTGTCATTTTGCTAACCTGCCTCAATAGGTAGGACAGTTAACTGCACTGCAAGGGACTCTAAGAGAATTAGTGGACATCCTCTCACAGCCATTAATGTTTTTTTCAGAACTTTTAGAGAATGGATGAAGTTCCAGAACAATAAGAAGGGAAAAATCCAGTGCCTGTATTAAAAAGGTGAGAAAAATAGGAGGTAAGGAATGACACTTTTGTCCAATTCATTTCAGTTCCTAGAATATTCTTAAGAAAAACAAGACCAATAAGATTTTATTTTTTTTTACAACAAGAAAATAAATACTTGCCAATATAGCTTTGTCAGGAGCAAAATCTGGCAAGCCAGTTACATGTCTCCTTTAATAGAAAAACAGTTTGTGAATGGGAAAGAAGCAGTGGATGACTTATAAAAATAAGTGGATGAATCATAAAAGGAAGTTAAGGAAACAAAGACTAAATTAAACTATTTTAAGGCAAATACAAAATGTGTTCAAAAATTTGAGACTACAAATAAAAGAAGGGTATTATGAATGGGGCTCAACAGGGATCCATCTTGGTCTGGTGCACTGGATGGTTTGGGTTTTTTTCATAACTTGGACAGTGAAATGGTCATCCATATAGAAATTGTACTTTTATAAAATCCTCAGATGATGCCAAGTTTGAGGGAGAAGACGACAGGACAATATTAGGGGTCCTTCCTCCATGCAGTTTACCAAAAGTAAGGGGAAATGACACTTAATTAACAATGTACACACATAGAAATACATTTTAATAAATTTGAAGGGTTAGTGAGAGCAATGAGTCAGTTCTGAAGCAGCTGAACTCACAATTACACCAAACACAGCTTAAAACACATAATAATTTGGTTGAATGGCACCAACACATAGCAACAATAGCTCAAGCAGTGCACCTCACGCACCTCATACTGGGCAGTCAACATTTTGGCAGGTGTGCCACCACAGAAGGGCAGGGCTGCTCTGCTGACGTTCCCGCTGCCAGAACACAGCATCCATGCCACAGGACCATCCCAGGCGTAATTTAATGTTTTCCCTGTGCAATCCCCTGATGCCACTCAGGCGGCTGTGGCAAGTGCTGTGCAAGAGCAGCCTGCAACAGCAGTATAGGTACAGCTGCCAGAACTGTGCCATGTCAGTCAAGCAACAGCAATGCTGATGCATTACTGGCCCATGAGAAAAATGGGAGTTTGGACAGATGGACTGATGCCTATTTATTTGAGGCAGCATAGCATACGTTGAATTAATGGGGGATCTCATTTTTTATGCACTGAGAAGTGTATGTGTTTGGTTAAGAATATACCAAATAGAAAATAATACTTTTTAGGAACATACCTACAATTATGGAAGTATAGAAACTTCAGAAAAATATGTTATGTAAATATATCTTAGTAAAGAATTTAAGCAAGGCACCTTAGAAGAATAAATACATAAATTGATTTAATTTATAAAAGATAAGCTATTGAGACCTAGATATGTAATATTCATTATTCCTTATTATTTGAGGCTAAATATCAGCAAAATTACAAAACGAAACCAAATAGCTTCCTCTTTTCTTGCATATTGAATTGAAGACGGTCTTTACCTTCTAAGATGAAATTTTTTCCCTGTGCTTCCACAACCTGATTCTATCCTGGTCATTTATTTGATCTTCTTTATCAGATCATACAAAACATTCAGGAGAAGGAAAGAGCCACTTCCCAACCCATTGGCTACCAAGGTACTAAAAACTCCTGCTGCTGGATTTCATATCCAGCTGTTTCCTAGACACCCTCCATTGTTCTGTCCATCTTTGATGCATATGCACTGTGGTCAAATTATTGCTGCTGTCGATACATAAGACTTTTGCATTCCTCAAATGCAGCCCAAACACTGCATCTATAGGTTTTTTTGCATTTCGTTTCCTAAGTTCCTTTTAGGGCAAAAAAAAAAGGAAAAAGTCCTTAAGGCAATATAAGCACTTAATCCAACTCAAATACTAAAGAGGACATAACCTTTTAAATCATCTTAAATATTTACGATGCCATAAGCTCTTAAACTTCCTGGAATACTTAGCCTTCCTTAAAACCTCACAGTACTCAAAGTCCCTAGAGCAACATAAGCACCTAAACTGCTTCAAATCCTTCCAAAGGACACAACCTTTAAACCAACACTTAGGGTCTAATTTTTAGAAATATTTCTGTTTCTTCAGGCATAATTCTGCCTGGTTTTGTTCACAAATCAGGTAGCTGTTGAAGTACTATTCACATGCTTCCCTTGACACAATACTTCCATTTGATGGAGTGCATGCATGGAGAGCACCCTGCCACACCGGGAAAGTCAAGTCAACAAAAGTAATGGAAAGGATTCCCTTGGTGCTAAACCTGAGCAGCAGTCAGCTTCGCAGAAAGAGAAGTACCAGAAACACAAGACAGCCACCACAGCCTTCACAGCACCTTGTTCATACCTTTAACCAATGGCTGATGATGAATCAAGCTACATTCGTAATATTTCACCATTAACTTATGGTAGCGATCAAGAAGTCACAAAATTTGACACCTGCAACAACTGCAGCAACTGTGATCTCTGGTGGGAACCTAACATGAAGTATTAAAAGCAGAGGCAGCATACAAGCCACATTTAAGAAGCGTTGTGTTAACATACAGAAGCACATGCTACTTCAGGACTTTAATTCTTCAGGACAGTGTTGCCCCCCATTCATTTTAAGTCTGATTTATCTTATTAACAACTGTGGTGAACAAAAGTGAAACTGTGGTGAAACTGCTTCCTTCTCCCATGATTTTAGGTGAAACATTGGTGCCATAGATGCAATTGAGAAAAATTACAAATACCTGGGTTTTTTTAATCTTCAAATTCACATGACAAGTAGTAATGGTAGGTCAGAGTCAAGTTGCTCATTCTTAGGAAGTAAATAAAGGTAAAGCTGTTCATCTTCAGAGCGGACTTAAAAGCTCACATTTGCCAGACTCCTGCATGACAAAGTCACTGAATACATGCATTTGCATTTGTTTAATTTTTTTTTACATTAATCATAAGCCATGCCACTAAAAGTGCTGTATCCATCAATGAATTAAATACTTGAAATATACAGCTCAACATTAAAAAATTTATCATATGTTGACATTTCAACATGTTGAAAATGTTTGGGTGTGTTCTTACAACTATCTAGCAATGTTTTAAGAGTTATGAAGAGACTGTGTTTATGGTGAGCAATTGCAACATTGTGCAAAGCATTATAAAGTCAATTTCATCAGCTTTTCCCTTTTCTTTGTACCTTTACTCTCTCACCAATGAAATCAGTGGACATTGAAATATTTTATTACCTCACCCTACAGTGGCTGATCTAATACCCCTGAGAGTGGGCATTTCATAACTAATGCCTTCCTGTTGTTCAATTAATCTCAAATTGTTTTCCCTAAATTGCTACCAACTCTTCTTTATCTCCTTATCTTGATCTCTTTTTATATATATCTATATAAAATATATTTTCATATAAATAATTTATATA
>NW_010184515.1:0-5024 GCF_000695765.1 Mesitornis unicolor | reverse complement strand
TCCTGATATTCTGTGATTCTGTGATACTCATCTAATAAACCTGACACACAGCTCACAGGAAAGATGTTGTCCATGCAACCCTACCACGCTACCCAGATCCACCAGAAATTAAATGAGAGAGTAAAATATGGTTTTGATTACAGTGTTTGTGGATGAGCTGCCCCAGAGCTGGCCAGGCTGGGAATTGGTGCTGTGAAGGAAAGGTAGTTTCCTGAATTTTGGGGAGTAATAAGGGTTAATCATGGAAACTGTTAAAATTTTGGCTCTCGCTCACATACAGTTGAGACTGAACTCTTCTTCTAACACGGTTGCAGCAATGTCCTTTAAATGGAGGGTTAGAACTAGCAGCTTTTGTATCATTTGAGAATTGGAAGCGCAGTTTTTAATTATATCAGTGCTGTATTGATACTGAAATGTTCTGTAGCTTCACATGAGTCAGTTAACCCACTGCTTCAGTTTCCATGTATAAGAGTGGAATAGTAATGTCACAGGAAAGTTTAGAGATCTGATTAATTAGCCAGTGCTGAAATGTAAACGTGAATTCTCCTGTGCCCATCTCCAACACTGGAATAATTCCTTCAGAGAAATAAAAATTGCATTATTCAAGTTAGAGGACAAATTTAGATTTGCAGATATTCCCACATTAGAATTTAGTTGAGACATTACGAATAATACTTCTATTTCTCTGAAAAGTACATATGGAATGATAATAAAGGACCTTTATTTTCTTATAACTTGGCTTCATTTCACATAACACATACACGATATACAATTCTGGCCTATCAGTGTATTATTAAATATGAATACACAGATAAAAAATATGAACACATTTCTTTTACTTCATATCCTAGCGCAGAAGTTGCTTTGTTTGTGACACATAATGAGAAAACCTAGATAAAAGCAATTTGTATTGAATTTTTATTTAGATTACATAGGCAACTTTTCTTCAGATAGGGTTCTTATCTACAACGATGTCTTGTGTCTTTCTGTCTTTCCACTGAACTGACTGAAATCCAACAGAATGAAGTGTAACAACAACTGTAGGCCTTTTCCATTGGTTGTTTTGGGTTCTTTCCCTTGGTGGGTTTTTTGTGGTTGGGTAGTTTTGTTTGTTTGGGTTTTTTAAGTGAATAACCTGTCTGGTAAATTAGCTATTTAATAACTGTATCTTCTAGTGGGAGCACTGTAATTTTACTTTTCAGATAGCCTGATGTGTCCAACTCAATAAGATATTGCTAAATTTTGCTACATTGCTAGCTTTATAGTTGTCATTTTTACAACGAATCTACCAGCTGCAATTTTCCTCCTCCTGTAAAAAGTATTGGATAAATAGGTGGAATGGTAAACAAGCAGTGAAGACCTTTTAATTGCCATTTAAAACAAAAACATTTCTGTCTTATTTGTGCCTTATGAATATGCACAACAGTCATATTCACACGAGAGATAAAATAATCAAACGATTTGTTTTCATTCTTGTAGTTTTTCACTTAGGCAATGAACAAACTAAAAGTTGAAAATAGTTTATCAGGATATTTAGTAAAAAGACGCAAAGGATATTTGGATATATAGGAGGAAATATAGGATATATAGGATATCTAGGTATCCATCTAAAGTTTGCTATTTGAAGTGATTAAATTGGTACTCACTTTCAGAAATGGTCTCCATGTCCACTGTTTCTCGAGTTGTGATTTAGTTCACAGTAATGTTTTACGAGAGGAAAAATTTAATTTGTCATATGGTTGCCAAAAGAATCCCACAGTAGCTCTCAGGAGTAACATTTCAATGGAGTTAAAGAAGTACATTTAAGCCTTCTTCCTAACTGAGTGGTATATTTTTTTTTCTTTTAATAAAATTTGAAATGTAGACAGAATCCACTTGCGCTAGGGCCAATGCCAAAACCAGGTCTGTGACATCTTTCTAAAGTACTCTGCCCATAACGCTGTCTGTATGTATTTCAGTAGTAAAAAACTTCCCCTTCCCTCTTATTTTTAGTTTCTTTTAAGGGCTGCCTGCAGCATTGCACACAGAAGCAATACATGCTGTCAAAAACGAGATAACCAGTTTACTTGGGAAATGAATTAATGCTTTCCTCATCTGACACTAATTTTGTTGGAATTGTGTCTCAAGTGGAAAACGTTGGCTTTGAGTGCGGCGTAACAACAGTTACTTCTTTGGACTCAACAGGCTGAAACGCCAGGAATGGGAAGCCACGTCCGTGGTGTGACTGGAATACCAAGTGACAACCTTGGTGGGGTGTTTCACCCGTGCTGTTCAGCCCTGTGTGGGAAAGAACGGACAAACTCATCGGGATTAAAATTTGTGGTGCATTAACTAAATTTAACGATGAAGGAAGCCGTATTTCCATACATTTGCATGTTGCTTCATAGAACCTAGGACGTACTCACTAGACTGTCACTAATATTTTGTGGTAGGTCTCCAATTTGCATGAAGACACTCTTTATTCACGAGTGAGTAGCTACTGCTGGCTCTATAAGGTTGCAGCTAGGCTAGTCTGAAATTGGGTTATTTTCTGTTTGTTGTCCTGTGAATAGCGCAGCAGCGGTGACTGTGGGGCCGTTTTTCTCTGCTGTACGCACCTCTGCTAGAGAGATATTAGTTTATGACTGGAAATAGGCATCTGAATCATCATTTATTAAGCATTTTCATCTGAAAAATGTTCGGTGTACTTTTCGGTTTAGCCCCTGAAATCTCATTTTTACGCACAGTGGCTTTTTTCAGTACAAAACGCTGCTCGAGTTTTTACTGTCACATCCTTTTTTACGAACACTGGCAATATTTCTGGTGCCGTTTAGCAATGAGAAGGATGACAGTATTTCAAAAGATGGGCAGCTTGGAAGTGGAAAGCTTCATGTAGCAAAAAGAAACAAAGAACGAACTGCAAATTTGTATTTATAACATCATCTGTCTCTTTTTATGTAGGTAAAGGACAACTGACTTTCGAGCAAGCCAGTCCTTAGGAGTACTTACTCTGTGTGTAACGCTTTTCTTCCAGTTTTCTTCTTTTTACTAATGGTTGTGCTAGTCCAGCTTATTGGGGCAGCCAACAAGGTCAACAAGGGTCATAGGAACCACTGGAATCACAGAATCACAGAATCGCTCGGTTGGAAAAGACCTCTGAGATCATCATGTCCAACCGTTCCTGTCTACCCACTAAACATATCCTTAAGTACCTCATCTACCCGCTCCTTAAACACATCCAGGGATGGGGACTCCACCACCTCCCTGGGCAGCCTGTTCCAGCTTCTGACGACCCTCTCAGTAAAGAACTTCCTCCTTATCTCTAACCTGAACCTCCCCTGGCACAGCTTGGTGCCGTTTCCCCTTGTTCTATCCCCCATCACCTGGGAGAAGAGACCAGCACCCACCTCTCTACAACCTCCCTTGAGGCAGATGTAGGTGGTGATGAGGTCTCCCCTCAGCCTTCTCTTCTCCAGGCTAAACAAGCCCAGTTCCCTCAGCCGCTCCTCATCAGGCTTGTTCTCCAGACCCCTCACCATCCTTGTGGCACTGGAGGACTTTTAGGCTCTAATTTGGGTGAACCAGAAAGCTTAGCGTGTAAGAGAATGACAGGAAAATTTTATCCGGAAAATTCTTGCCCAAGTTCCCTTCATTTATGATCTTGGTATTGTCATTCAAATGGTAGCGTTATCCTCGTGTCGTGGCAAAATTCAAGAAAATTCCTAGAGATTTTTTAAATGGTAAAATAGTCTATAGCTTCGTAGAGTGATTTTTCTCCAGGTGCCTTAGAGCACTGTATAATCGCAAAGCATATAAAATTAATTTTGGCCTAAATAGTAATTAAACTGCAGCATATTCAATTTGTCGTATGCAAGAATAAACCGGTGTCTTGATTTATTTTTCAAATAGTTTATTTGAAAAAATGTATGGCTTACAGTCATCTGTAAACTACAAATGATTAACAGAAGACTTTCAGGAAAAAAAAAGGTACCCAAATGAATGAAGAAGTTGGTGTTTCTCTTCTTACTCAACAGCTTATAGGTTAGAAAATTCATTTCTTCCTTGGTAATGGTTTTAACATTTAGGGTTTTTTACAGAAAAAGAGTACAAGGAGCTACGTAATACTGCAAATGTTACTACAGTCTAATGGGCTTTAAGTGAAACAGTGACATATCCATCTATGTAAACATAATAATCTATAACATATGTCAGTTGTCTATGTGTTAGAATTCAGATTTACACTTAAGGCCTCCAGCAGGCTCTTCTTGATGATGTGTGGTTTGCTTTTCTCAACACAAAATGAATCAGAAGATGAATCAGGCCCTAAAAAACGCCTATTTCTCTCCATTGATTATAAAATTAGTCCAGTCGTCTAGCTCGTTTATAAATATCTGTGTTATATAGGTAGTCCACATTTAACCAGGTGAGTCTCACTCTTGTTTCAAGATCAAAAAAAAATAACATATTGTATTAGTACATGTCGGTTAAAATGTCAACATACTCAATTTGCTGATCAGACACTTTTCCATCACTGGGATGTTGTTGTCTCAGCAAATTACTTCAGATATTAAAAAGGTCTTGCAACTGAAAAAGAGCTCAAATCCTCCACGAGATCAAGGCTTGCATTTCTGCCGCTATCGCTTTCTTGATTTGTTGTTTCTCGCTCTTCCTTCTTGTTTTCTTGGGCCCTTCGGGCACAATAAGTAACTTGTGTTGTTTTTAAAGTAGCTAAGTAAAAAAAGATGAGGTATGCAGCAGCATTTTCAGTAGAACTCATTATTTCTTACAAACTTAACTGCACTGAAGTTGAATTTCGCCTGACAACACACAGCAAGCTATTCTTAACGCCTTAAAATTACTTACTCACAGATTTGTTTAGAAACTGTGAGGGTTTTGGTTTTGTTTCTCATTCATACCATGGTGATTAATGTCAACAAAGAAAATAAAGTAATTCCTTGGTATTTGAAGGCATGATTTTTTTCAAGCACAATTAGCATCAAAACAAGGTGTGAGACGGAGTGTCGTGGTTTAGGGCTGGGCTGGCC
>NW_010184514.1:0-3681 GCF_000695765.1 Mesitornis unicolor | reverse complement strand
TCCCTAACGTTCTGTGATTCTGTGATCTGATAGACACTGACACCCTTGTCAGTGCTGCAACCTCAAAACTGGGGGCTTTGCAACATGCTGCTGCCGTGGTGTGCACCCCTGCCAGCTTATTTCCAATTGAATAGTGGCTGTTACTTGATCCTGCTAAATTGTTTTTATTTATGCCACTGTGATCCATAATGAAATCCTCTTGCCAGACAAACCTGGTTCCTGGTGGTAGGAGTGGGGACACACAGCAGCAGGGAGAGCAGAAGTCTCCTGCCAGTCATCTGGGACACCCTCATGCATGTGGCATCCCCTATGGTCCTGGCTGTGTGGGATGAACTTGAAAGGGAGTAAGGGGAATGGAGGGGATGGAGCCTGGGGGCTGACACATTTTGGGAGGTCCCTTGGGGCAAACACTGGCAATAGGTGCTGAGCTACAACCAAAGCAGACAGTGCTTTATCCCCAGCAGAGCCTGAGGCACAGGGTGTCGTGCATTAAGCAATTTAATGCATGCCTTCTTGTGCTGTGACGGAGTCCCTCATGTCCCCCCAGGAAGGCTGCAGGCTGGTAGTGGCTTGAGAAATGTCTGTGGCTGGGGGTCGAGCAGAGAGCAGCAATGCCACCCCACATGCTGAGCTGCAACCCTATGTGCACAGGACTCTGGCTCCTGGACTCGGGGTGAGTGCAGCGTGTGTGCTGGGAGAGCTGATCTGCACTAATCCCATCAATATTTCACGGTGCTGTGGCCCTGTTATAATTCCTCCTGTCATCTGGGATGCCGTCTGGGCTAGGGGTGCTGTGCCAAGTGAAACACGAGAGCTGCTGCAGCTTCGCCCTGGCTCCTTGGGCATCGGAGGGGCAAGAGGGGCTGGCCACAGGCGTTTTGACCCGCTGCCATGCATACGGGTTATCTGGCAGAGATGGGTGAACCTGAACATGGTAGCTGAGCCTTGGCACTGTGGGCATCCGCCTGGCTTTGCTGTGTGCCGGCAGTGAGGGCCTCTGTGGTGGGCAGCTGCCAGCACAGGGGAAGAGCAGCTGGCTCTGGTGTCCACGGGGCCGTCCCATGGGACAAACCCGCTCTGCCCAGCCCTCTCTCCGTGGGACATGGTGTTTAAGTGACAACAAGGAGAAATTAAACAGTAAGCAGGCTCTGGGCTCGTGATTAGGGCACAAAAGCATCTCCTTTTCCTAAAGGCCATTGGATAAAATCTTGCGTCGCCATGGGGAGGGCAGTTTCACAAGGCACCATGGCACAACCCAAAGGGGGCCTCTCCTGGTCCAGGCCATCTCCTGGGCTGGGATAGGGGCTACAAGGCTGCTCTGATGGGGAAAATTCCCCTCCCAGCGTCTTGCTGGCTCTGGGGTGAGGCTGGGGCATAAGCAAGATCTCACCGCTCGCCAACACCGCTCTGTGGGGCAGAGCGACACAGGCACAGGATGGGGTCCGGTCTGGTTCAGCTCCAACCTGCTGCTGCCTGCATCCCGCTCTGGCTCTTGGGAAAGCCGTGCAAATAAGAGCAAGGCCCTGGCCTTCAAACTCGTGGGGCCCTAAATTCCTTCAGATAATCTCGTGGGGGCAGCAGAGCTGGTGAAGGCTCTGAAAATAGATCTGTTTCCAGCTGCCGATGACTCGTGTTAATTAATTAAAGCCTCACAAGCTTGGGCCTGCAAATACACAGCACTGAGCGAGCCAGGCTCTGCTTCCCCTTTGCTCATGCACTAATTACCCCACCACGAGGCCAGGAGCTAACGCAGCTCCAATTTGTGCTGGGTTCGGCTCACGGCCACGTGGGAGGGCACGAGCAGGGAGCATCCATGGGATGTGCACAGTGCCCTGGAGAGAGAGGGAGTCTTGCGCAACCCCATCCTAGCCCTGGCACTCCCTTCCCCGGGACTCACAGGCTAATTCTCCCCAAAACTGCCCCTGCAGCCTTCAGCTGCACCTCTGCCAAGGCAAGGGATGAGATCAGGAGCAGATGTGGGGGTACAGCTGCCTCACAGCACCCAAACCCCCTGTCCCTGGGTTTTGGCTGGCCAAAAGCATCCTTGCCTCCAGGGCAGCGCCTGCTGCTTCAACCTGCCCTCCTGCTGCCCATGCAGCGCTCCAGGTCCGGCCGGGCAGGGCTGCAGATGAGCTTGGCTCTCTGTGCGTGGGCATCCCACTTCCGCAGGGTGGGCGGAGAGGCGAGGCAAGGAGCAGCGAGGCGTGGAGGGGACGCTGGGATTTTGCCCAAGGACAGGAGGAAATGGTAATTAGCTGCTGTAGCGTGCAGGAGGTGCGGGAGGGAGGAAGGGCAGGGAGAACTGGAGGAGGTGGGTAATATCTCTGCTTTGCTCTTCTGGGGTCCCTAGGAGTGTGGTGCTTGGTCCCAGCATCTCGTATTGGGTGGGAGGACAGCAGTCGCTTGGTGAGTGTACACAAGGGTGACAAGAGCCACCCTATCTATCAATGCGTGCAATCTCGGGGGATTCAAGCCTCCATTGCTCTCCATCCCATCCATGGTGTTTTTAAGAGGCTGTACCCTGGCAGTCAGAGGCCTTGAGAGCAGTTTGGCAGCTGGGCTGCCCTCAGGAGCATCCTGCCCCTACTGCCCTTCCTGACCCTAGGAGATCCAGGTGGTGGGGAGGGCTCAGCAGGGCTGACCCTCATCCCCCACCAATGCTCAGCAACTTCAGCACAACCAGCTCAGCACTAAGCCCTGCCATGGACTTCAGGTCTGCAGGGTGTGAGGCCAGGGGGATGCTCATCCCCTTCCTGGAGACCCTTGTGCAGGGGCTGGTGTGGAGCAGAGGGGATGAGCCAGCAACCAAGGTGCCTGGTGCTGGGACTGGGCACCGCATGGCTTTGTAACTGTGGGCTGGCAGCACCCAGCCACCCTGCCAGCTTCGGGAGCTGTAACGTGGCGTGCGCAGCTACAGCTTCTCCCCACCTCCCGCTCCAGCTGATTTCCAGTTACCCTAGATCGAACCTGCTGATTACACACAGCACTCGGGGTTTTGCTTTTGGGAGGCCTGCCACCGCCACAGATGAGGAGGGAGGCTTGGCCAGGCGCTGAAAGCTTGCGAAAGGAAAGCAAACACAGGCCTGAACCTGGCAGCTCCTGCCTGTGGGGAGGAGCAGCAGAAGCTATCCAGGACAAAACGGCTCCACACAGGGCTCTAGAGAAACCAATACCTGCCTGTGTTTTGAAACAAGCTTCCACTGTGGGTAAATGCAGCCAAAATGGGGAGGCACGTGTTAGAGGAGGGTGAAGATGGGGCACGGCACCTTGGTCAGGTGTTAGATGTGAGATGTGTGGAGCTGGGGTGAGTTCAGGGCGCAAGGAGCTGCGGTGGGCACCACAGCACTGGCTGGGTGGCTGGGGTGTGATGCTACCACGAATACTGTGTTAGCAGAGTGGGATGATGCTGATCTATCTGCATTCAGTAATGCTTTTTTTGTAGTCACAAGCCCAAATTACCAGCTCTTTGCCTCCCTGTCCTCACCAGGAGCTCGAACACAAGCTCCTCTGCCAGTGGCTTTTTTGGGTCTATATAACCCACACTGCCCGTGCTGAGCGACGCCCCCAGTCCATCCCATGTGCCGGGCGCTGACTGTCCCTAGGCCGGGGGAGTAGCTCTGCTGAGTGAAATGCTGCCACTTGATCTGCTGGGGCGACCCAGCGCAGGCAGGGGTAGCCCAG
>NW_010184513.1:3544-5679 GCF_000695765.1 Mesitornis unicolor | reverse complement strand
CATCCGCAATGCAGCTGCGGCTGCCCTCTCTTCCTCACCCTCCTCCTCCTCCCGGCCCGAGAGGGCACCTGCCCGCTGCCCACCTCGGATCCGAGCTTACCCCACTGGGCAGCGCGGCCCCAGCAGCCCCGCGGGCAGATGGACGGACAGACAGCACGGAGAGTACCACGCCTTGGCGCACGCCCAGAGCGGGGTCAGGGAGCTGTCAGGGGTGTGAAACAAGAGGGAGAGACAAGAAAAAGGGAGGGAGAGGGGAAAAAAAGGGAACACAAAAGAGGGGGTGAAAAGTGGAGGGCGAAAGAGGTGAAAAAAGGACGAAAGGGCTGTTATTTCCAAAAGGGCTTTTGCGGGCTGCTTCTCACTCCAACCCTATTACTGCAGCAGACCCCTGGGACGGGGCAAGATTAATTGCTCAGTGTTACGAACAAAATGATAGATGCCATTAATCGGGCAAGCTGTAAATCATCTGCGATTGGAGATGGAATTTGGAGATTAGCTGAGACAGATGGCAGGCAAACACAGCGCTCTCCAGGTCTGGAGTAAATCACTCAACTTCTGGAATTATTAAATAGCCCATGACAGAATCCCGTACATTTTCTTAAAGAGAAGTGTTTCTTAGGAAGGTGAATACTTACTTCATATTATGAAAGTGTGTTTCCAATCACTGTTACATTTCCCTTTCTAAATAATGAAAGTACTGCTTTTTCCTTCCTGGATGTCAGAAACTTCAAACCTGAAAAAGAAACAAGACTTTTCACACAAATGTCTTTCAGACATAGATAAGAAGCAAAGCCAGGCAACCCAAATCACTGCTCTAATGCCCTTTCTAAAATAAACAGGCAACATTGTAAGTTAATAGCTGTGTCCTGATATCTCCAGTAGATTTCTCTTTACTTGCAGTAACTACTGCAGCAAAATATTTTTTCTCAAGTTGTATGCACTTTGAGGAAAGTAGTGAATCAATGCCACTTTTATTCACTATTTCTAAAAGAATATGAGACATTCAGTGGAATCTAAATATTCCAAGTGGAGAGAAGACCTTTTTTTTCATTAGTCTCTCCTAATTTTTTTTCACTTAGCAAAAATGAGTTATGGCATGATCAACTTCAATCAGTCTTTTGAGGTATCACATTGATTGATATGTCAAATGCTTGTCTAAATATAAGCCTAGCACCAATATCTATGGCTGAGTAACTGTGAGCTTGATTCCACATCTTGCAATACTGTGATCAATCTACAGTGACATTCAGAATTTTGCAGAAACCCATGCTATAAATTCAATCATAGTATCTATTCTATCACATAAAAGGGATCACAGTCCAAAACACAGTTTACAATAGTTACTAAAAAAATATTGAAATGTTAATCTCATTATAAGCAAACTAAATGTTTACCATGCTGACTAGCTTATTTTTCATTATTAAAAACTTAATTTGGAAAAAAATAATGTTATTTTTGTTATATTTAAGAAAAACTATGTACAAAATATCAAAGGGGTAGGTTTATTTTTTTTTAGCATATTCTCAGCATTTGGATTTACTAAGCACTGTACCCTCAGTCATCTTTAAATTGCTTCAGTATCTGATGCAGAAACAGTCTCACACAGACAAGTATCATCTTTCCTAACTTGGGTACAAAACCTAGGGAAAAATTAGATGGAAATTATTTAATTTTTAGATTAGAAGGGCAAAACTAACACTTCAAGTGGAGAACCAAGTCATTGTTAAGATTTAGAAATATCATCGTAAACAATCAGAATAATTGAGGTTTAGGAGGACCTTTAGAGAAGATCTAGTTCAACTCCCTGCTCAAGGCAGGGAAACTTCAAAGCCAGATCAGCTTCCTCAGCACCTTGTCCAGCCAAGTTTCAAAAATCCCCAGGAATGGAGATGATGACTTTTCTAGAAAAAAACTGCTCAATTTTGACTAGTACTTACTGTGGAAAATGCTTTCTTTTTTTGTCATTAGCATTTCCTTTTCTGCAGCTTGTGTCTGTTGCCACTCATCCTTTCTGGGTGAGCCTGAAAGACCTGTGGTTCTGGCTTTCCTGCAAGCACTCCCTCGGTAGTTGAAGATCCTTCCCCTTAGCCTTCTTTTCTTCAGACCTCTCAGAAATATCACTTAACTCACTCAAA
>NW_010184513.1:2123-3513 GCF_000695765.1 Mesitornis unicolor | reverse complement strand
CTCTTTCCCATTCCTTTTTAAAAATCTCACTGTATAATATTATATAGTAAAACTGTTATTTGTGGAGGGTTTTTTTCCCATTTCTCAGAGGATTTAAAGTGGATAGCTAAAATGACTCATTCCTCTTCTAGAAGAGGTACTCATGATGGAACCTACACAAAATAGCATGGTCAAAGTAAAACTTCCTCCTAAGTTCCTATTTCTATCAGAAAGAGCAAAGATTCATGTCAAAGTCATTTATAGCTCATCTGGGGCTATAAGTCGCTCATTAAAAAGTAGCTTAAAGGGTACCAGCAGCACCTTCAAAGCAGACGGAGTTTTCCCAGGCCTAACATTAAAAAAAAAAAAGTGAATACTGAATATTAGGTTTTTCCACTAACAGTAATTATATTTGCCTGAAATGCAGTTTCTCAGGCATATTTGAAAGTTCATGCACATTTTTATGCACGTGGTCTGTGTACAGCCACGTGGCCAGTGCTGAGATGGGTTGTGAAGTGAAGCTCTCAGGGACAGCAGCTTGGAGGGAGTTTGGGAAATAGAACTGGCAAAAAGGGCAGTCTACGTTGAAACTGTTTTCCCTTTTGTTCACACAAGCTCTGGTTTGTCTGCCATCTCCATAAAAGTGAAAACTAGAATTTCTAGCTACTGTATTTATCTTAAATTCTTTGAATTGTTTACCAGTATTCTCATTAACAATATTTGTATTTTGCCTTATTCTCCATTACATAAATTATGCACTCTGCATACACATATATATATATAAAACTTTTCAAAAAGTACATGTAAGTCATATAATCTTAAGTATCTCATGGATACAGACACTTCTGCTTTCAGGTATCCCCATTTCACTCCAGGAACAAGCAGGCAGGTGTATCTGAAACATAATATTCTGCTGTATTGCAGAATCACCGTCTCATTCAAAACAAATCTAGCAGCCTTGTAAGATGTGTTTGTAATTTGGTTTGTGCATGTTTTTTAGGCCTTTTAGAGCAAATCAAGGGTGAGAACTGGAAAGAAATTAGCTCATGTGTTCTGGGATACAGTCTTTAAAGAAACAAGAAAAAAAAATTCTTCTTAAATCTGTTAAGAACTTGTGAAACCTTTCAGGAGCTTTGTAATGATGCAAAAAATACAAGGGGAAAAATCTTCCCTGAGGCATTTAACAAGAGAAAATACATAATACATACATGACATAAATATAGTCAAGGAGCTATACAACAAATAAAACAAGTTGGAGTGGGATAAGGAGCTTTCACCTCAGCTCAGCAAAGCTGTGGTAAATGGATGGAGTTGTTACTATTTTACATACTCTATGCCTTATGTGACCTTAATTAGTTATTTAAGTGGACAGAAGTCTACCCAAGAAATCACCAGTACAGCAGATCCTATT
>NW_010184513.1:0-2092 GCF_000695765.1 Mesitornis unicolor | reverse complement strand
CATTCCTGTTCACATTCTATGTAGAAAGTATTAATATTTTAGCAGTGTGTGGACACAGTCCACACAACTATACCAGTTTACACTGAAATGTTTAAGGCAAAATTGACAGTGGAGTGCAGACAGACTTGCATTGGCCATGCCTATGATGCAACTCAGCACTTATCTGCTTTTTTCCAAACCATTGTCTTCTGGCCTTGTTTTAAAGTAAGAAAGAAGTTATTACTCAGTAAATGCATTTTTCCTTCCTCCATTTGAAATGTTATTCTCAATGCAAAAATATGCTAATTTTTTTTATTCAAAGACTATTCCATACAAGAATAAACAATAAATCAATTTGAAGGCACTCTCTTGGTATTTTGGCCACACATCCTAAAGCAGAAGAAACTCAAAAGGGTACTTAATTTTCCATCTATTTAGGGATACCTTTGTTTTTGCCTCAGAAACAAAACTGTCTTGTGTCATATCTCAAACATCCAAACTGGAAGATCTTTCAACTGTTTGTTAGGGGAAAGAAGAGCCTGAAATCATATAGCCCAGAACAAGAATGGGCACAAGGGCAGAACAGTGATGCGGTGCTCAAAGTGGCAGCTGGAAGCAGAGAATGACAGTTACGTAACTAAAGCCAGAAAATGTTTTCAGAGCAGAACTAGCTAAATTTTTAATCCACATGGGGATTAAAAAATCTCAGGTAAATTTATTTTGCCTAAGGCCTGCAAGCTTTGCTGCTAAAAGGTCTGTGCAACAAGTAGTGAAAATTTTATTCAAATCAATGAGGTTAATAAGACCATTCCAACACTTCACACACCTTAAGAAATTGAAGAAGGAAATAAAGTCACAAGCATCCACTTCAATTCAATTTGTACCCATGGTACCCATGGTCCTCTGTGCTTGCCATGCCAATAAGCACACATGGTCTCTTGAAAGAAATCTTACTATTATACTGTTGCTTACGACAAAGTATTTTGGGGACTTCCCTGGCAACAGAGCAGCATGGCATACAGCTGTTGCAGTAGACCCACAGGAATGTCAATTGTCAGTCATGAGCTAGGATAGCTCAAAGTAATGTGTGTATATATATGCACAGCTCATAGAGTATATGGAGTATATGGAGATATATATACACACACACCTCATAGGTTATATGGAGTATAGAAAGAAGACTGCATTGTTACAGTGCAGCAAAGCATCCATCCATTCTTCTTGCAGAGTTCTCCAAGTTGTAGCTAATCTACGTGTACCTAAGGATTTTCACTGAATCTTTTTTTTCCTTAGTAAAGTTTTGTAATAGAAATTACTTTCAGAACATGAGCACGTGTGTGTATACATATGTTTTTAGGCAATGTACTCATTTCTTTATGAAATATGAATTACTGTCAGATTTTTAAAACTATTAGAGAATTTTTTTTAATTTCATGAAAAATTCAATGTATTTTTACAAAGGGATATAAATCCCTGATCATCTATATTCCACAGGTGAAGAAAATAGAATGTTTCATCCCAAGTTAATGTCAGTATTTTAACCCACCTCACCCTTGCTTTAAGCTGAAGGTACAAGGAATGTGAGGAGAACTTTCTAGTCCTGGATTCATGTCCCTGAAACACACTCCTCACTGGACTCCCTGCTTTTCTTTCACAAAGACTTACCTGAAAAGCTGAAACTCTATGATTCAGTGCACAACCAAGACATACCAAACAAAAGCACATCAGCCTTAGCATTATAAAAGCTGATCTATGAAAACAAGAACCTTTATTGCACACTATTATCACACTTGTACTGCCTATACGAAACCTCAGTTGGGTATCACCTTTATTAATGATAATGAACCTTCTTAACATTAGTTAACTACTAAACAGAGGAGTAGTGTCTTGGCAGTTTTGATGTTTACACATGAATTAAACTCACAAAGGGTAATTTACTGAAACATTCTTCTTCTTTAGTATAGTTTGGAGACTAGAGGAACTCCAGGGAGATGGCAGTTCAAAATATAAATGTCAGCTTCTGTTAACAAAAGCAGAATATACAGAGAAGGAAGGAATTTTCATGAAAAGCTGACATGTTGTGGACTGATGGAACAAATCATCCTGAGTGCCA
>NW_010184512.1:5141-11856 GCF_000695765.1 Mesitornis unicolor | reverse complement strand
TTCAGTGTTGCCAGGAGTTGTCTCAGGCACTGAAAACTGCTCCAAAACCTCTGCTTGTTTGTCAGAAAAGCCCTTTCAATACAGAAATAATCCAGAATGGGATGATCACGGGTGTCTGCGTGGCAGCTTTCCACCCCCCAAGTAATTTCTCACTTCTGTAACCACATCTTACGTTGCGCAAGTCAAAGTTTGAGACCCACTGCTAGGAATTACTTGTGCTTCTGGCCATCAGTGCTGGGAACAAGCTTCATCCTACAGGCAGCCTGCAGTTGCCAGGAGTGGATTAGAGCTTTTTAAATAGCCAAGTCGAGGTTCGTGTGTGTCAGTGCACCCTGTGGGGTAGCGTGGATGTGATCTTGGGACGCAGCTGGTGCTGCTGTCAAACCTGGCCTGGATAGAAATTCTTCGTATCAATTCTTGATATAAATATATGAGGAAACATCTATTTGGGATGCGTTTCTTCTTGACTTTTCTTTTTCATTTTGATTTTTCTGATTGCAGTCTCACACAGCAAGAGCTTTTCCTCCCGTTTCACGCAGCCGCGGTCCCAGTCAACTTTATTCTGCAAACTCCCAGGGCACAGTTCGGCCCTTGTCTGCTTTTAAAGAGCCCTTGCATCTGGGGAACCAGTACATATATATTTTATCTGTCTTATATTATTATTATTATATACAGTGTATGTATATTATAAAGATAATTTCTCAGGCCAACTCTGTGACCCTGCATACCTAGGCTGAACCCAAAAGTCAATGGAAATACCCATCTTTGGCCTCTCTCCTTTATTATTTTGCTGCTGCCTCTCAGCTGGGTGCTCAGGGTGCCCTTGTCTCTGCAGGAGACAGAATTTCAAGTCGCTGGGGTGTTCACGTCGTTCGTTCACAAGCAGAATCAGAGTGTTAGGGCTGAGAAGCAGCATCAGCAGGACCCCAGAGCGCTCCCATGGGGTGGGTTGTGACCGAGGGGTCCCTCTCTGCCGTTGCAGATCCTGGCGCTGGTGGCAGTCCGAAAAGCCATGGACTACCTCTTCTCCCAGCACGACCTGAGCTTCCTCGACGACGTCATTCCAGAAAAGGACAAGAAGAAGAAGGAGGACGAGAAGAAGAAGAAGAAGAAGAAGGGCAGCGTGGACAGCGACAACGATGACGTAAGGAGCCTTCCCCTCTTGGCCAATTACTCCTTTCTAGCTAATTAGTGGTGGGAGATGGTCCACGCCTTCCCATCCCCTTTGGATGCCACCCAGCTCAGGCGTTGGCTGCTGCAGCGAATGGGCCCCAACCAAAACATCTTCCCTTTTCCAGCCGTGGGTGGTACCAGTGCTGCTGGGAATGCACTCACACAGTCCATAGATACCTGCCGAGACGTCGTGCCCTCTCCCAAAACACCTTCCTGGTCATCTCTGCCTCCCCATCGTCGTCTTTTACGCTTTAGGAGGAGCGTGGTTATCGCCAGGAGCTCTTTGGTCCCACCTCAGGTTGCAGCGTGCCCTGACAAAGTGCAGTGACCTGACTGCACCACATCCACACGCCTTAGAATATTCTGTTTTTTAGTGTACATCTAATAAGAAGCAACGTAGTCCTTGTGCCTTTAAACATCCTCCTCCTGTGAACCCAAATCCTGTAGATTTACAGTGAGATGCTGTGATGGTGTGGTGCTTTATATGTGAGCTGCCTTTGGAGAGCTGCTGGTCTCGGTCATCCCTTTGGATGGCAGTGTGAAAGGGAGCTGGGCTTTAGGAATTTGGGAGGTTTAGAGAATAGATCTGGTGTCTTCAAGAGGCAAAGGGCAGCTGCAGTGGATTCCCCAGCCCAGGAAGAGCCAACGTTGACCTGAAAGCAAAATCCTTTACATGAGAGCTCCACAACGCCTGTGTGTTAGAGGAAACGGGCTGTTCCCGTGAGAAAATAGGTAAAGGCTTTGCTATAAATAAGAGATGCTGTAGAAAACAGAGCAGGAGGCAAACCCAGCACTTTGGAAGGATGAGGGTGCAGCAGTGCGGGTGTTGTCCTGGATCCAGGATGGTCCCTGCTGGGAAGGTGGGCTCTTGTTTTGGACACCAAGCTCCCCTTCCCGTCATTCCCCACATTTGGGAGGCCGAGCTCAGGGGTTTCCTTTGGCAGCTACAACCCAAACTGAGAGGAAATACCCCCCTGTACACAGTGAAGAGTCCCCAGGGTTTGGCTTTATTCCCTCCTCATGACCGATCTGAATCCAGCAGCCATGGCTCCATGGCTCTGGTGTGTTTTAAGCCATCTTCTCTCTTCTCAGGCTTCTCATGACTTCCAGGTACAGTACTTGGTCTGACGGGTAAGAGAATTGATGCAGAACGTTGCTGCTTAACCCTTCTTGGTTTTTTTTCCAGCGCTTGCTTTGACCAGCTCCTGTTACTGGCATTACTGGTTTGAGTATTGCACCGTTTCCCTTCCAGAATTGCTGGGCACTGCTAACACCAGCGGTGCTAAAAACTGGAAGGCAGCTTTATATGTACCTGGGGTTAGCAGGGATGGCTCACGGCGCTGGTTAGGGCCCACTTCAAGTTCTCACCAGGGGTTTGCGAGCAGTTGGGGCAGCCAAAAAGGAGCTGCAAAGATTTTCGGTAGCTTCACCAGTTTTCCCTCCAGCTTACAGAGTCTGAATTAGTGCCACTCGTAGCTGCAGTTCCCTGTCAGAATTGGGTTTCTAGCTGGTTTCATGTGCAAGAAAGGCCAAACAACCCTTTTTTTAAACCTTGGGCTGGTACATTTAATGTAAGAGGCAGAAGTGTAACAGCCTCCTCTCCCCTTTGGGGCATTTGTGCCAACTTCGGGCACTTTGTTCGTGTTAAAGCAGACCCTGAGCTCTGCCATCCTATAGATCCCTTACATTTATTTATCAGCATGGAAATAGCAGTGGGTTGGAGTGGTTACCCAGGGTTACGGTCCCAAACTGGGGGGGATTTTTGGGGATGGCTTTATTGCCACAGGGGGTTTCTGCTGCATCTTCCTGAAGTTATTTAAATGTATTTAAGTTATGCACATCCCTCAGCCTGGTAAAGGTACTGCTGAGGAAACATTTCGTTACCAGAATATGAAATATTGCAGCTACATCAAAAAATAATTGGGAAAATATAACACAGAGATGCATTAACGCATCTGGCAAACACCACCTCAGTTCTTTGATGCAGTGTCAGCCTTGCCTTGGCTATGGTTGTATTATTTTTATACAAACAAAAGCAGAATAACTCTGAGTGGAGGGCAGTGGGTGCTGCAGGGCCCCTCTGCCCTCGCCCCTCTCCTTGACCAGTTTGCCACTGGGAGGACTGGTTTCTCCCATCCGAACCGGACGCTGTCTCCTAAGCTGGTGTGGACAGGGCAGATCACAGTCACCCAGGGTTATCCATCCAGTCTGCTTGATTTTCACAGTGTGAAGGAGGAGGGGGTGCAGAGGGGAGCCAGAGGGGGCCAGCAGCACACGGCTGAGCTGGAAAATGCTTGGTTTCTCCATGATATTCCAGTTCTTTTCCTGACTCCTGCAGACAGGGTGCAGAGGATGGTTGTGGTTTGCGGGAGGCGGCGAGCAGAGGGCAGCAGGAAGTTGCTAAGAGCTTTTGCACGTTTCTTCCACAGTCCGACTGCCCCTACTCAGAAAAGGTCCCAAGTATTAAAATCCCAATGGACATCATGGAGCAGGAGCCTTTCCTAAGTGATAGCAAACCTGCCGACAGTGAGTAGACACAACCTCTTGCATGCCTGCTTGACTCTGCCTTATATCTCTCTGTGTGTCGAGTCTGCTTCCATCTCTAGTACTTCAGAAACACCTTTTCTTGTTATTTTCTCCTTTTCTTAATTTCCCAGGCCTCTGGTTTCTGGCAGATTTGGGGGTTGCGGGCTTTCTTTTCCGTTGCCTGTTCCCACATTTGAGCTGTTCCTCCTGGTGCCTGCAGCTTCAGCCGCTTTGATGGCTCCTCACAGGTCTCCTCTCTCCGCTGCCCCGTTGCGCGCTCCCCGCTGATGGTTTCATTCCTCTTCTTCCCTCCGAGCCCAGCGTTTGGGATTTGCGGCGTCTCCAAAGGGCGGCGCTGCCCTGTTCCCCTTTGTTTCCTTAGGTGCCCAGCAGCTGCCAAAATTAACCGCGTAATTAAGCGCTGGTCCCCATGACCTGCCCAGGCAGCGCTCGCTTGACCATTAACGTGTTTCCCTTCTTAGGTGATTCTCTTATGTGCTGTCCTGTTTCTTTCCCGTTTCTTAGCTTAATATCCACCACTACTGCGATAATCTTCATTTTCAGTCGTTTTCGCTCGCGCTGGTTTAGTCCCTTAAGTGACAAATTCAGATTAACCGCTGGCCTCAGCTTTTCCTGCCTTTGCCTTGGTGTTTGCAAATCCCCTGAGCGGTGAGTTCGGTCTGGGGATAAATCTGCTGCCTTGTCGTGCGACGGGAGGGCAGGAATCCAAATTACAGCCCCAAACTGGTGCTGCTGCAGGAGCAGGACCTCAAACCCACAGCTCTTTAGAGCCCTGAAGGGATTAAGGAGCTGCTACCCAAGCCCTTTGCCTTGCAGTGGCTTGAAATTTGACAAAACTGAGCCCTGTACTGTGATGTTTAGATGAAGGAAATCTTAAAGATTGGCCTTAGAAAGCAAAGCCGTAGAGAAATGGACGGTTCCCTTCATGTTTAGGTATTCCCAGTGTGTTGCTGGTAAGGAAAAGGGGTGAAATCAGCTCTAGACGGCCAAACAGGTCTACTCGTTTCATTTTGGAGGTGCCCTGATGTGCACCCTCAGTGCTGTTACATGGGGTTGTGTGGCCTGGTGCACAGTTTTCAGCACCTTTAAGACTGGAATAATTAAGGAAAAGGGAATTCTTGCACCCCAAGCCCATCTGCTGGAAGGCCCTTTCAGGCCAGCAGCCGAGCAGTCGTTTGTTTGCACGTGTTTATAATGCAGAAATGGAATTTATTTAGGGTAAAAAGCCAAAAAGAATATGAAAATAGTAAAAATAAATAGTAATTAAATAATAACAGTAAATTAATATTTTAAAAAATAAAATAAAATCTACTTTGGGGGCAAAAAGCCCTGATCTTCTCACAAGGGGTGCGGGTGCGGCAGTGAGGAGCAGAGGGGGACGAGAGGCAGACACGAGGTGAGTGTCAAGGCCTAAAGGGGGAGGGAGTTTTGGGAAAGGAGCCTTTGGTGGCAGTTCAGGGGTTTTATTGTGGAGGAGAGAGGCAAATTCAGCGTTTTCACTTAGGAGCTGGGAAATTCAGCTGGCAGCAGTGAAACGGCATCGCCAAGGAGATGGGAGGTGGCGGGGGAAACTGAGGCAGGGTTTGAGGAGCTGTGACCAACCAGGCTTCCCTCCTTCCCCACAGGAGAGAAATCACCGACATTCCTTGAACGCCACACGTCGTGCTGATACGATTCCTTTCCTTCAGCCGCGCTCCATGCCAAGGTGAGCGCCCGAAACGTGCCCTGTCACAGCTCCCCAAAAGCCACCCCTTGATACACCCAAAGTCAACGGGGTCAAGTCCCTGTCCCACTACAGGACACTCTTAAAAGGCACTCGGAGAGAATTCACTGCCTAAATTTCAGCGAGGAAGAGTTTAGTAGAGATTTCTCAGGGTTTTGAAGCCCTTGGGGTCACCTTGGACCTCTCATGACCCCATGGACGCTACAGGACTGGGGACGAGTGGCTGGAAAGGACCTGAGGTGTTGGTGGCAGCAATGCCCATGAGCCAGCAATGTGCCCTTGAGCCAAGAAGGCCAACGCCATCCTGGGCTGGATGAGAAGGGGTGGTTGGAGGGCAGAGAGGTTCTCCTGCCCCTCTGCTCTGCCCTGCTCACACCACAGCTGCAATCTTGGGTCCAGTGCTGGGCCCTCAGCTCAAGAAGGACAGGAACTGCTTGAAAGAGTCCAGCAGGGCCACAAAGATGATGGAGGGAGTGGAGCATCTCCTGCTGAGGAGCGGCTGAGGGAGCTGGGGCTCTTGAGCTTGGAGCAGAGGAGCCTGAGGGGTGCCCTCATTCCTGGGGATCCATTGGGAAAGGGCAGTGTCAGGAGGAAGGAGCCAGGCTCTGCTCTGGGATGGCCAATGCCAGGACAAGGGGCAATGGTCCCAAGCTGGAGCACAGGAGGCTCAAGCTGAAGATGAGGCCAAAGTTTGTGAGTGTGAGGGTTCTGGAGCATGGCCCAGGCTGCCCAGAGAGGTTGTGGAGTGTCCTTGTGTGGAGACACCCAAAGCCCTGGCCGTGTTCCTGTGTGACTGCTCTGGTGACCCTGCTCTGCCATAGTGGGCACCGAGCGTTTGTTCCCCTTCTGGCTATTATTGGGCATGCTGGGTGTCCCAGCACTGGCCATTTCCCAGTCTGCACCAGTTACCCCCCTGTTCTGTGTGTACAAACGAGTTGAGGAGCCTCTCTGGGCCCTGGGACGCTGCGCAGGTCCCCACACTCACCCTCTCTCTCTCCTTCTCCCCCCAGCCCTCCACGGACTCCAGTAAAAGTCGTGCCTCAAATTAGGATAGAGCTGGAGCCTGAAGACAACGGCTATTTCTGGAGGAGCAAGGGAACAGAAACCACTTTGTAACCTGTCTGTCTGTCTGTCTGTCTGTCTGTAAATCATCCCTGGGACCCCTTTGTCCATAGCCAAATCCTCCGACGCCCTCTGCTTCCCACCGCGTAGGTAACCAACACCTCCTAGCCTCCCGCCCCGACCAGGACTCGGTTTTGCCTTCTCCGGTCG
>NW_010184512.1:0-4966 GCF_000695765.1 Mesitornis unicolor | reverse complement strand
AGGACCAGGCGCCTCGCTCCCAGCACCGACCATGGCCGCAGCGCGTCGGGAAACGTCCCTTTCCTATGCAATCTCTTTTTTATTTCAAAAAGAAACACTTTAATGGACTTAATCCGTCGGGTACATTGAAGAGTGTTATTTTCCTAGATTATTTTGTTTAAATTATGGGGGCCTAACCTACGACTTTTGGGGGTTTTTTTTTGGTTCGTTTTTGGGGTTTTTTTGTCAATTTTTTTAACCTTTTTTTTTTTTAATTACTGTAAAGACAAATGAATTTTTTTCCTGCAGCAGGAAACATATAGTTCTGAGTAGTTCTACCTCTTATTTCTAGACGCCAGGCTTTCTGTAAAGAAAAAAGAAATGTGTTGTACCATAAACAACGTGATTTTTACAAGAAAAAAAAAGGAAAAAAAAAAAACACCACACAAAAAAAACCAACACCAAACCACAAAGCATCGCCACGCCGCAATCTCCAGGCCACGGCACAGGGCTGGGGCAGCTCGATTAACACCTTTACTCTGAAGCAGCTCTTTCTCGTCAGGGTTCTGGGAAATTTTCGTCGTTGTTTTTGGTTCTTTTATACGTAATCCATGAAGGAGACGGGGTGCAACCGAAATCTCCCGTGCTCCAGGAAGAGTCTTAAAGGCCAGGGTGGCAGCGAGGGTGTCTGTGCACAGACGCCGGGTGTGTTCGCGGCGTTTTTGGGATTGTTCCTGCAGATGCGGCCCCGTGTGTAGCGAGGAGACGCCTGCGTCCGTGGGCACGGTGACAGCGCCAGCGGGGACGAATGTGGCTGAGGAGGACCCATGGGGTAGGATTCGGTGACCTCCACAGGTCCCTCTTCACCGTTACCTACAGAATTCACCCTAAAGCTTGCACGAGACCTGCCCCTTCGGTGGCAAATGGGGCTTCACCGAGACTTCTCTCCGACCACGAGTGGGGATTACACGGAAATCGCTGTGAAGGCTTCATCCAAAAGAGGGGGAAATTAAAGAGAGGCCCAGCTGCAAGGGTTCGTTCCCCAAATTCCCCTCCCACACAGGACGGGGGCACTGCTGCTGCGTGGCGATACCAAAGCCTGTGTTGATGAAGGGAACTGCATTTGATAGAAGAGACCCCTAAGATCATGGAGTCCGACCACCAACCCAACCCAACCCCACCATTTCCTGGTGGTGCTGAGACCTCATCTGCCAAATTTAGCACCTCCTCACCGCTAGGAGCCGTTTTGACGTCCCTTTCTTTCCCAAATGTGCTGTGGAAGCTCTGGCCCCCTTATTTCCATGGCATCATGTAGGTTAAAGATGAGCTGATGGGGACCGTGATGGTTTTGGCTCCATCTCCTGTCACCGAGGAGGCTCTGGAGGGGTCTGGGTTTGCACCAAACGCATTGGAACGGGGCGAGGTGATGCCAGGTACCCGAGGAAGGGGACGTGTGGACCCCAGCCCCAAAACCTGCTGCCCAAAGGCGGAGGAGGCACCAAAGGAGCGGTGATTGGACGGGTCCCATCCCGTGCTGAGCTCAGGCCCCAAAATGCCAAAGGGGAAATGGGCTCAGGCATCACCTACGGAGCACGCAGGAGCACCTTTAATTCGGTTTAATCCAAATAAATGATGGAGGAGAGATCGAAACGGATGGAGATGGAGAACAAGCCCAGGCGGAGCTTCCCGGGGGATCCGACCCCACAAAATTGAGGTCTTCCACGTCCCCAATGTACGTGAAATGTGGCAACTGCTGCTCCAGCTCTTTGGGGTTCATTTGACGCCCAGCGAGTGATGTGTAAGGGATGGGACAAAGGTTTTTCTGTGGAGAGAAAGCCACCATTTTGGGACAGGAGCTGGAAATGTTCCCTCTCCTGGTGCCTGACAACAGCTTCCTTGGCGGCTGTGTCTCTTTTTTTGGGTTTCCCATTAAAATAACAAAAACCAACCCCAACACTACCCAGGAGCTCTGCAGTGAGGAGAAGTCCCCACAAGCAGGGTTTCCTAAGAAAATTCAAGCTTTTTTTGAATGAGAATTGGGTGGTTTTATGTGAAAAGCCCACGTAGGCACTTCTGACTGACCCAAAAACCTGCGAAATCAGAGCAAACCCCACAGAACGGAGCAAAACTCCCCAAAACTTCGCACCCTGTGGACGCGGTCACCCTGACCCACACCTCTGTGCACTCTGTACTCCTGGGTTTGAATCGACACGCACTTTCGGCTTCTTTCTCTTATTAATTTGAATTCTCTTCAGCCTGTGTTTGCTTTGGAGGAAAGAAGAAAAACTCAGTATCAAATGAAGCGGATCAAGATGGTGGAACAAAGGAAAAAGGAGAGGGGAAGAATAAAAAGCAGAAAACATTTCAGTTCATTAAAATGATTTTTTTTTTTTCCAGTCATATAAACCATGAAATTCCTTATAACATGATAGAGTTTTACAGTTTTATGGAGCTTTCTATTGTGACTTTTATGGAATCAAAAAAGACGAAGATGATGAGAATATTTTAGCATTTCTATTTTTCAAAATTAAATGTATACTGAAAAATAAAGTAACTTTATGCATTTACCGCTGCCTGTCTGTCTCTTTGCCCCTGTTTCTCAATGGGGTTTGATGAAATTGGGCTTTTTCCCTGTCCCAAGGGAATCTGCTCGGAGGAAGGTCCTCTCCTTACAAAAGGATGCACAAATACACCTAAAAAATGTAAGGAAACCCTTTACAACCCCCAGCGGGGCTGTGCCCCCCTCAGCTGCGACCGAAACCCACAGCTTTTCCCGCTTCTTCGCCACTTTGTCACTGTGGGGACGTCCCTCAGCCCGGGCGTTTTTGGGGACTTCACCACATTTTTCGTAGCTACTTTTCAGCTGAGGTACCAGGGTTGTCCCCAGGAAATGATGTTTTTTTTTGTCGCAGCTGCTGAAACCCCAGGGTTTGAGCTTTTTGGGGATGAAAATCACCTGGGAGCCGCTCCCGCCCTTTTAAAATGGCTGCCACTGGGCAGGAGCCTGTGCTGGGCCTTGCTGTGGGGTTGGGAGAGGAAAAATCCCTGCTGCTGCTTTTTGGAAAGCACCAAACCCAATGTGAATAAGAAAGGGAGTTAAAAGGAGGTAGGAGCCTGGTTATTTGCTGGTTTTTGGGGTATTTGAAGTGGATGTTGAGGGTGTAGCTGGCCCAAAAGGGCGAACTCTGGGCTTGAGGCCTGGGGAAAGGCGAAGGCCTCAGCTGTTCTCAAGGGCAAGAGCACAAAGAGCAGATAAATTAATGCTTTTTACCTGAGTTTGAAAGCTTTTATGGATGTAGGAATTGGGTTTTTAAAAATAAGGACAGAAGTTGATTAACTTCTTTCATTTCCTTGCCCTTCAGAAGGAAATCACTGCCGAATATCAGGCACCTGGCAGGGGGTAGGAGACACCACGTGTGGTGCTGCAGGCCGGCTGGGCAGGATTGAAGGGGTTTATCCCAATTAATTAATTAGGTATCAATTAATACTGGTGCAGTTTCCTCTCCAGAGGAAAGGTCAGTGCCAGGGAGGTTTTATCTGGTGGGTGTTTTAAGCCAGTTTTGTTGTGTCGCCTGCTCCATCCTCACCATTGGTTCTGTGAGGCACACAAAGAAACCTAAACAAACAAACAAAAACCCCTTAAAAAACCCCAGAGGGACTTACTTTGTTTCAGGCACCTGGCAGGGGGTAGGAGACACCACGTGTGGTGCTGCAGGCCGGCTGGGCAGGATTGAAGGGGTTTATCCCAATTAATTAATTAGGTATCAATTAATACTGGTGCAGTTTCCTCTCCAGAGGAAAGGTCAGTGCCAGGGAGGTTTTATCTGGTGGGTGTTTTAAGCCAGTTTTGTTGTGTCGCCTGCTCCATCCTCACCATTGGTTCTGTGAGGCACACAAAGAAACCTAAACAAACAAAAACCCCTCAAAAAACCCTAAATGCAGGGACTTTGTTTCCTGTGAGGTGTTTGTGGCTGGTTGTAGAGCTGCTGAGGTACAAACACAGGAGGCAAAACCACAGCGGCACTGAGGGAGACCCAACAAACACATTGGGATGAAAAACCCGACGAGAAAACCCCAAAACCCAGGGGGTTTCTGCCCAGTTTGGCACAGGACTGGGTGGGGATAACTGCGGGACCTCGGAAATCAGCCGGTTTTAGTTAAAAAATGGGTTTGGTCTGAGGTTTTTTTCAATGTGCTGCTGCACAAATACCTAAACATAATTACACCCTTTGGTTTCACTGTTTAATTATGGGCAGGACTTAATTATTGCTGCTGCAGTTTAAAAGGATGGGACATCATGGCACAAAGCGATGCCCACTCCAAAAACCATCCCCAAAATCCCTCGCCAGACGCTGTGTTGCAGGACAGGGGGTGGAGGAGGCGTCCTTGGCTCGTTCCCTTGTGTTTCTCCAGGTTTCTCTTGTCTCTTGCTCAGAAAATACAAAATTATCTCATTTTCCTCCTTTTTCCCCCCATTTCTGGGATTACTTTTACCTCAGCACAGGGGCTCCATCCCACAGGTGAGGTTGACGCCCTCGGGTACAAAGGTACCCAAAATAAACGTGGGGGTGCTGCTGCTTTTCAGCGCCTGTGTCACATTCGAGCTCACGTAGATGAAATTTGTGACTTTAAAGGGCATTTCTGTGCAGGCAGGGAAACCTTGACCCATGCAGCTTTATGCTGGGGTGGGTGCTCTGGTCCTTCCTTAGTTTGACATCGATTCCCCCTCTGTCTCTTGCCGAATTTCCCCTCTGCCCCATTGCTGAGGCGGTTGCTCCTTTTCTACCCGTTTCTTTCATTATTGATCCAGTTTTTGGCTAAAGCACCAACCAGTTTCATTTCTGGTTTATCTTTGCTGGAGTCACCAGGGCTGGGGGGAAATCCATGGGGGACCCAGCTCTGCTAAGCAGGGTTTGGGGTAGGGAGCAGGGAGGTTGGGGTCCCCCCATGGGCGAGGGGCTCGTGGCCCTTCCCACCCCTCCATCCC
>NW_010184511.1:0-3545 GCF_000695765.1 Mesitornis unicolor | reverse complement strand
GATCTCTGACCCTCCAGGGTCCTACAGAAACTACCTCCTTCCCTTTCAGGCTGGTAACCCTTAAACCGTAACATTCAATAAAAATTATTTTCATAACAGAAAACACAGAAGAAGCCAGATTGCCAATCGCAGAAACTATAGACAGAAATAAATCTAGTTACAGTAATGCTGATTTATTCTAAACATCTACTGCTTAACAGAGACCAATCTGTTTTGTGAATGTGCTTAAAAGTGCTTAGAACTCAGTCTAAGATGTCAAGCAGTAGATACATGAGTGTCTTAAAAGAAGACTCAGCCCAAACTCATTTTTTATGGCCTAGCTATAAACCTCTCAAAAGAAAGATAGGGTTGAAAAGCTTGATAGACTTCCACAAAGCAGTGTAAGCAGTTCAGCTGCCTCTACTAAAGTGCACATCTAAAACTTATATTACACACAAAAATCAATATTTCATTCTTATGAACAAATAAACTTTTTAGACCAAGTAAATTTGTCATTTGCAAATCAATAAATTAAATGTATTTATCAATTTTATATCTAAAACTGTTCTGTGTACTCCAAGCAGTATATGTGTTCAAATCATCGACATTAATAAATTAATCATTGTGAATGGAATGAACCAATTAGTCTCAGACAGCTATAAACTGCCTATTTCTACATAAAACAATATGTTCTATACAAAAATGGTTGCATTTTAATTTGCTTTCTTCTTTTCTGAAAGTAATTTATGGGCTAATTGTTTTCTGCCAGCCCCAGTGAGAAATCCTACAGAATTTAATAGAAATAGTTATGTGTGCACACATTAGGGAAGGGGTGTGTGTCTTCTTAAGAATGTATATTTGCATCTAATAGAAACTTAAACCCTTGGCATAGAATTCTGCATGCAAATCAAAGGAAAGCTGTGCAGGTAGGAAATCTCTCTAATCAATTGCTGCATATCTTCACGTGTGAAATACTCCAGAATTCCCGGAACAAGTGAGTCTTTTTTTCCTCCTGTCCCTCATGCTTAGAAGCCATAAGTTGCTGAGGAAATACTTATCTCAGCTGTCCAAATTGTTATGAAGTGGAAACTCCTAACTTCATCTGAGAAGATGAAAACACTAGAAATGTTTGCTCCTTACTTATGCCAGGATTTCTCTGAAAAGATTGCAGTCTTCTTGAGAGTCCACTCCATTTTCAAGTGAGTTTCCTTTCTCCATAGGGCTGGAACATCTATGGGTTTGAAGGTATAGATTCAGCCAGTGCCTTCTGCTTAAATGTTGATCCTGTTCATTTAGATTCCAAATAAAGACAGTCAGATCCAGAGATGGATGGCCAAATTTGAAGAACTTAAATAATATTAAGAGAAAAGTTAACATTGCATGTTGTTTAAGTTGCTATTTGTCAACTGGGACAAGTTCCCTGCTCACATAGGATGTGATTTTTTTCTGTCTTATCCATAGAATACAACCAATACCTGCAATACACTGGAGAGTTTTCAGGACTTTATTATATTTCTCTCTCTCTCTCTCTCTCCCTCCCAGAGACACTTGAGAAACTGGCTGTGAAAAAAAACTCTGACAATTAAATGATATGATCCTTGAACTACTTTTTAGTTTACTAGTAATTTCTTGAAAGGTCTCTGTGACTTAACATACTTAATGCTTTTATTAATATAATCTGTAATTACAGCACTGGCATCTACTGCTGATGTACTATAGGATAAATCCTTAGCAATGAGCTTTTCCCTTGTAAGTGTCCCTTCTCAGATCTGTTCTGTGACTGTATTTTGTCAAATGCTAAATTCCCTGGTTTTATTTTTCTTAAATAATGTGTTAGATAAGCAGTTCTTATATGATTTTTATTGGAAATTATATGGGTCAGGGTGAAATATAATAATGAATCTTATTATGGGTTATGATCAGAGCTTATGAGTTGAAAATAATTTTGTCTTTCATCTCAGTGTTGCCAGCCCTCGCTAGCTTTCCACAAGAGAGAGTCTCAGATACTGAGGGCCTGTGAAGGCATCAAAATGGGAGTGCAGAAGGACCTAAATGAGCACACAGGCTGCCTGTGAATGATAAAGGTAAAAGAGAGGGCATGTGCAAAGTCTGAAGAGCAATGTCAGATTTGTAACACCTGGAGAAAAAGGTATGTTAATTTCAGAGGGTGTAGAGAACACCAAGGAAAGGTTAGATTCATGGTAGATAAAGGTGGAGAGGCTTGCAAGCTCAAATAAAACCTCAGATGAGCTACTGTAATTACTGATGCCAGTAAAATTAAGACAAAAATTCCTGGTGAGATTTTTTTACTTATGGTAGGCTGTAACTTTTGCAAAAATAACATTTTTTTCTATATCTGATCCCAGTCAAGTCCTAAGATAAACAGAGTTGGATAATGATGAAAAATAATAACTATACAAGTGTTTCAAAAAGTACAGAAATATGTGTTTAGCTATCCAGTAAATGTTTGACCAGTTCTTACTCTGCTTGATTACTCTGCACATTCTTACATCAAGGACATTTGAAACAGCAAGTTATGGGCCAATTTTGAGCAAGTATAACCAAACAGCGTGAAGCACTTCAACATGTTCATTCATCAACAAGTTTATTCATTTGGATCTAAGAACAGGGGAAATTAGTCACAGCTCCATTTGAATCTCAAGAAACTTCTGTGCATGGTGAAATGTAATCTAAATGATGAACAAAATATCTGTTATGTGAAAAATATGTTAATGCTTAATATTAGCAATTTTTCTAGAGAGTTTCCAGCAACGGTTTTTTTCTAGGAAATTGCCCAGTAATGAGAAAATGCAAATAATAATTAAGGAAAATAGTGTTCATCATATTTCATAATCTGTTTGTTGCATCAGTGTCCCAAGAAACTGTGGTGTTTTTCAAAAGGGACCTTTACCTGGTTCTTCCTGACAAAGTAAACCTGAGGCAAAAGAATGTCCTTGCCAGAGCACTGATCTCTGAGCATAGTTATGAGGAATGAATTACCAAATTCATCATAGAAGATCATTTAGGGTAGCTGAGGCAGCAGTTTCACAGGACAAGCTGCAGTTCCTCTGCTTGAGTGGATGAGATGTCCAAGATGATATGGAGAATGCACTGCACAGCATTGCTAAACAATCTATTATCTAGAGGCCTAGATATGTTCTCCATACAATTAGTGGAAAGACCACTGTTGAAATCTCTAGGCACACAGATATGTCTGGTGGTAAGTTATTTCAAGGTACTATAGACCTCTTATTGCCTAGAATCAGCATACATATTGTGGGGGGAAAAAATCCAAACCAAACCAAGATAAAATGAATTTAAATTTGAGAGTGTCTCCTTAATAAAAATTCTCAGAATGTCTTGGTACCACAAATATATATTAATGCTAACCTTAAAATCCTTCTAAAACTGGAAAATACATAAACACTTTATTAATGCTATAAAATTCCTATTGCCTGTGCAATGCAAATTCTTTCGTTCTGCACAATTGGACCATCATAACGATGGCAAACCTTGTAAAATGAATGCTGACAGCCATATAATATATCCCCTTGTTCATATATATA
>NW_010184510.1:0-1728 GCF_000695765.1 Mesitornis unicolor | reverse complement strand
CAACAGGGGGAAGGAAAAGGGAATTAATAAGTGATAAATGATATTTAAACTATATACAAAACCCGATCCCAGTAGTCCTGAGTGGAAGTGTCCGAGCAATGCCTCATCACCGCTGCAACTGCTGTGACTCACCATCAGGGACTACAGTGGTGCCGGGAGCGGATAGTGGTGGATGCTGCCAAGCACCTGGAGGTAGGCCCAGCCGTCCCGAGGTGCGACAGGAAGCAGCCCAGGAAACCAGGAAAAGCCCGCGAAAACCTCAGGGCTCCTCGGTTTTTTATAGACTGTGGCCGGAAAGGGGAGGGAACAGTACTGATTTCGGACCCCCCAGGGTCCTACAAACACCACCAGTCCTTCCCTGTCAGGCTGGTAACCCTTAAACCATAACAAAGTTCAAGGTAGGTTCACTATCCCACTTTCTCATGTCCTTTCTCTGGTCACATAGGAAAAAACATGATACGGATGGGATGGATTTAACTATCCCCGTAGCAGCCAGTCCTAGTACAATTCTGTATTTGTGTAGATTCTTTTGTTTCCACCACCTTGGCTGCAAGGTGACATTACTAAAGTTATTACCACAGCTGTATTTTTTAAGAAAACCTTTACTCATAACATCTTTAAATAAAAATTTATTCAATTTCCTTCAAAGAAGGTAAATCAATAAGCTTAAAGATATAGTCACATAATAAATAGAAAGTACACCACTAGCTGTCATTTTGTATCCAACTTGATGAAATAAATGATAGTGTCAGAAGAATATGATGTATTCTAAGAAAATAAATGTGCCTAAATCAATTTCTCTGCTATTATTCCTTCATATCTCTCACTGGGAAAGCAATAACAAATATACACTACTGTGACTACCCTATGAGAAAATACACTGGCAGTTCATGCTGTCCAAAATCTATACTGTATTACTATAATGTCTAAAAATAACTTTCACTGTAGACAATGCTATTTACCTTTACTTAATAAGAATGAAAATGTCCAAGAAGGACAAGTGATGCAATTTACTGCACTGTTTAAAGTATGAAACTGCCTATTGAAATCCACAGTCATGATTTAGGCATAGACAGTTTTGAGGTGCTAATAAATCCTGCAGACACATCTACATTGTACTACCAAGATCTTAGGCTTGCCTATAAGAAGGCTGCTCAATGTGGAGACTTAGGATCTTAAACATTACTTGACCTTTTCACAATTGATCCAGACTAAAACGTCCATTTTCTTCATTCACACAAGAGGGGTATGCTGATGGAACAGGAATCAAAATACAGCTTTCTTTAGTCAATGTTTTGCCTTCAGGATAAAGTAGTCTGGACTCAGTAAACACTTCACTGAATGTCACTAACTACATTAGCCTATCCCACTTTGTGCAAGGTATTTGTGTGGATTTGTTGTGTCCGTGAGTTCAGTGGAGAAAGCATTCAGCTGGTAAGGTGAATGCATAGCTTCAGACCTCTGATGCATTTATTCACTTAAGAAATAAAATGGAATCCAGGTTTTCCTTCTTCTCAAAGAGAGGTGCCAGACATGAAAGCAAGTGTCAATAGAGCCACAGAAGTGTGATTTCTCTACTACATGACTCCGTGTCCTGTGTTGTTTTGCTTAAGAAGAAAATCTATTAAATGAAGCAATTATTTGAACTATTGCATTTTGATAAATTAATGTAGGAAATTTTTAGCTACATAAAATCTTTTTTAAAAACAAAAACTTATGTAATAAGTG
>NW_010184509.1:0-5644 GCF_000695765.1 Mesitornis unicolor | reverse complement strand
CAGGGTTTAGTGGCCAGCCCAGTCCTAAACCCTGACAGCGTCCAAAAACTTGGCCCTTGGTCCACCTCAGAGCTTTGTTTTGGGTCAGGAGCATGCTTTTGGGGTGAATCTCTGAGATTCACCCACTCCCTTGGGTTGGCTCCCAGAAGGGATCTGCTCCAGGTGTGCAAACCAGTTCAAACCCAGCTGGGAGTTGCATTGCAGAAGGGCTCTGCATGGGCCATATGGGAGAAGTTAAGAGCCTTTCTCTCCAATAGTTGACTTTTTTGGCTTGGTGAAGACCAATGTATTTCTCCTTCCTTTGCTGTGCCAAAGCATTGGTGTTTGCTAGACTCCCTGGGACTGAAATGAAGCCATGGCCAGAAAAAATGTCCTACTTTTGCCGTATTTTTCTCATCCACTCTAGACAAGCAAAGAAAACGAAGCAGAACATCAAGAAAATCTCTCCTTAGGAAAAGCAATCAAAAAATTTCTCTATTCTACCCTTCATAGTAAAAGAGTTCTGTTTCATCCCATCCCATCCACCACATATCCCACAGGAATGATCTTGTCCTCTCACCAGTTTCAAAAAGAAACTGCATAAAAGCTTCAAAGAAAATCACACTGCTTATTGCTTCCACTGCATAAGCTGTTTTATTGATAACTATGAGTGAATTTATTTAACCTGTTGGAATCAGTTTAAGAAATACTTATGGGAAATGCTCCAGACCAGTTGCACTGGTGCAGTGAGGCTCCTTGATGGGAGAGACAAAACTGTGTCCACTGTAGGAAGAGAAGAGGGAAAAAAAATAAGCATTACAAAACACTATTCTATATCCACGTGGTTGTGGGCTGTGCTTTTGCCGCACACGCTCACCTTACAAACGCTTTCCTAATTCCTTTGCATGCCATTAAATAAGAGTGAAATTCAGGCGGTGCATTCCCGGCAGTCCCACACCCCACACCACCTTCACTGAGGGTGTATGTTAAATATAATTAAAATATTTGCTTCAGTTTGTTCATATCAGCCTCGGCCAAAAGATAACCCACGGTCAACACTGAACTCCCAGGGTGGAGAACTGTTCCTGCGAGAGCACCCAAGCCTTGCGCACATGCTGGGGTGACGGAGGAGAAGACTTTCCCAAGAGAAGCAATGGCAGTGCCGTTGGATGGGCTGTTTCAATTTCGGGGTAGACCCAGGGCAGAACTTCAGCTTTACCCACCCTCAAATTTGCCAGAGTTTTTGTATTTGTGTTACGGTGTGAATTTGTCTATTCTTGCCCTCTGACGTGCTCTCAAAACCAACAAGGTTGTTGAATTCCCACTGAGGAGCACTTATAGAGACTGACATGTTTTTCTAGGAAAAAAAAATCCCAAAAAATCCTATAGAAAAGAAACATCACAGCCAAAACATCCTCATCACCAGCTACATCTACCCCACAGGTACTGTGATGGGACAGAATGTATCTGTTGATACCAGGGTGGGCAGAAATGCCAAAAATTTCCAACTCCTGAGGCAATTCCCTTCATGCAGCAGCATTTCTCCGCTCCTTTTAAAGAAAGACTCATGGCTTTGAAATCCCAAGAATTTGGAATCAACCCTCATTATTTTTTTTTCAGGTGGGAAATACTGCAATGCTAATTGACCTTTTTAATCAATGATCTCGAAATACGCCCAAGGACGTTGCAGATAAAATCTGCGGGCAGTATTAGCATTGGCAGGACAGCAGCTATCGTCGAGGGAAGGATGACGGGGATCCCTCAGCCAAATGTATTCAGACAAATCCCATTTTCACCAAGCTCTGTAGAAAGTCTCTCACCCGAGACCTGCCTGACCAGCTGAGGAAAGGGGTTATTAAATTGACACCTGAGCTGGTAGGATTTTTGGGTATTCCACTGAGCCATGGGTGCTTGCAGGCTGAGAAGGTCTCACAGCAGCCTCCATCCATCTTGGGGTCCAAGGGCACCCTCCTCTCTGGTTGCCCAAAGGAGGGTTCAAGGGTGTCTCGACTGCTGCATATGAGCACCTGGGTTAGGAAAAAGGAAATGGGTGCTGCTGGACCCCCAGCAGCTGAAGCCAGACAATCGCAAATTGAGAATAAAGTGGCTTTTTGTAGAGTGTTTGATCAACCGCGTGGGACAACTGCCATGGGAGACGATAGATCTGCATTTCTTGATCTCATCGGCACCACACAGCACCTTTCTCAATAGCATGCTTTGGCCAAACAGAAGTTATTGTGAATAATGAGGAAAAAATAAGGAGACACAGGATAATTTCCCTCTTCTGAAGAAGCCTTTGGCACCGTGAATCAGTTTTGCAGCGGGATGCACCACTTAGTAAAGCAATACAAGAAGGATCCTCTGAAGCATGGTCTGGCCTTTTCAGAGAGAGAAAACCCTCCGAAATCACATCTTGTTCTTCCTGCTGTGCTCGCCAACCCTGATCTTACTTGGGGGACGGCTTTGTCTCTCTCCAGTTGTGTCGGGATATTTGTCGTCGCCGCACAGGAGAGTTTTCAGTAATTGCCTGATGTTTTAATCCTTCCCCTGCAGAAGTCGGCGTCCTTCCAAGTTGATTTCTCCTCCTCCTGTGAAGGGCTGAGCAAGCACGAGAGCAGCCTTGGGGGGAGCAGAAAAGCCACTAAATAACACCTTTAACCCTCAAAACCAGAGACTCCACAGCCTCTCAAGGTTGCGCCCCCCAGCCAGGGCAGCCTGGGCCATGCTCTGGTATGCTCCCAGTAAAGAAGTTTCTCCTTATGTTGAGGTTGAACCTCCTGTGTTCCAGTTTGGGATCACTACCCCTTGTCCTGAGAAGAGCCTGGCCTCATCCTCCTGACCCTCGTCCTTGAGATATTTATCAGCATTAATGAGATCCCCCTCAGTCTCCTCTTCTCCAGCTGAACAGCCCCAGGTTCCTCAGCCTTTCCTCACATGGGAGATGCTCCAGTCCCCCCAGCATCCCAGTGGCTCCACACCGGGCTCTCTCCAGTCGTTCCTTGTCCTTCTCGATCTGGGGAGCCCAGAACTGGACACAGTTTTCCAGATGTGGCCTCATCAGGGCAGGGCAGAGGGGGAAGAGAACCTCCCTTGACCTACTCTTCATCACCCATTCCTCTTCATCGCCACCTTGGCCAGCTGCGAAGAGCCACCACGCCAGGGAAGGATGCTCTGTGCTGGAAGGTGTCTGCTTGTTCATAAATCCCTGGAGAAATTCAGGACCATTTATTTGCCTTGTGATGTTTTCTGTCCAGCTCCTGCTAATGATAAACTGAGCAAAACAAAGGGAAGTACCAACTGTGAGGCAGGTTTTTTTAATTATTGTTTTAATCCATTTTTAGAGTTATACAGTGTAAAGCTCGTTCTCTTCACGGCCTGCATCACAGGTTTCCCTCCCGTCTGAAGGCTCCTTGCAGATACCTCGCGATCATTTTCTGCTTATGAAGTTGTTCCAACCTCTGCAGCTCAGCTCTCCTCCGAACAATGCGTTCTCTGTGCGCCCCTGAATAGGAAACATCAGCCCATAGTGATGGAGCTCCAGTTTGCGCCCAGCCCTAGACACGGGATAAAAGTGCTTTTCAATGTGTACTTGGGAAAAAAAATGTCTTTTAATGCTCACACAGTACTCCTTTTAAAATGCTAACGCCACTTACGGCTATTGATAGGAAGAAATTGGACTAATCTTAGCAAGGGGTTCCCATGACCTTTCAATACTGCAACTTTTCTTAAATTTATCTTTGCAGAGAAAACAATGTAAAATATACCAAAGGATTTACACCAGACAAACGATTAGTTGTTAAGAAGCCAAAAATATTATAAGAAGAGATTTTTTGGTGTCTTTACGAAGCTGGTACAGAGGCGAGGAAAATTTCCAGTGATGAAGTGGGAATATTGAAGAGGAGAATAAAAGTGATGTTGTCCAACGTGAAGCGTACCTGGGGAACTCCCTGCCCTGTGATATCGCCTCAAATTAGCCGTGAAAAATGAAACAGCAGGGATGAAAAGACTGTGACCCCCTTCTACTTCTTAGCAACCATTAAAAAAACCTCAGGAAAAGAAAAAAAGAAAGTTTCAAACCCCCTTTTGTTAGGAAGCAAGGCCATGAAAGGTTGGGAGAATCGGCAGATTAGGGATGGTAAAATGAATCTTTAAACAAGTTCACATCAAGCGGCAGCGCTGGGATACCACATCTAAAGGAAGAAGAGGCTGAATTAGGGAAAAAGAAGAGGGAAATTTCTCCTCCCTGATGTCTTTGTGTACAGTAAACTGCCCTCGCCGAGGAGCTATTCAACACATCTGCCAAAAAAAGCTTATATTCTGGCCTCTACACTCTCCAGGTTGACCAAAATCCCAAAGAAATATGAGCAAATATATAAAAATTATACAAAAAACCCCAACTTTGAGGGACCAGGAAACAATTAGAGGGTAGAATCGAAAAAATGAGGCGCAAACGGGTCTTGTGGTGGAGGAAAAAAATTCACACTCTTGAAATGTGTCATCTCCTGACACGTTCTGGGGGAGTAATACTGAAAACAGTCATCTGTTTCCAAGTGGGAAGTGCACAATTTCAGAACCAGACCTTTTCCATCCAGCAAGGCCGGGAGCAGCACTTCATTCTTTTTATGGTATGGAATAGAAAAATTAAAAAGCAAAAAAATAACCCACGAAAAAATGAGACTATTTTTGGCTGCAATTAAAATCCGATGGTCAGACGCGTGCTCATATCAGCCCGGGACCTCTGGCCATGACCCTGCGCGTGTCCTGATGTGATCTCCGGGTTTTGCATTTCAAAAGCGAACCCCCAGCGCTTACCTCAGAACCTAAAATCCAGATGATTAGACCCATCACAGGGGGAATTCGGCTCTGAAGTTTGCCATGGCGCAGGTATGGTTACTCCTAGGGTGATCGTGGTGGTACCCTTTGGAAAACTGTCCGTAAGCCTCGTGGCTTTTACATTTATTTTAATATTTTTAAACAAAAGCAGGCTGCTTTTTACGCAAGCAAGTGTGCAAACATAGGCAAAAATTGATTATTTTCATCAGGCCTTGGAGACACTCACTTAAGCTCTATACAAGATGTCATTTTAAGATTTTTTTTATACATACATGGCTATGAGGAGGCAGGCCCTGCAGTTTCTTCTCAAGTAAAACTCTTTATCTGCTGTCAGTGAGTAGTTTTTTCCTAGTAAAAAACAATCATTATTTTTACTAGCAGCAGCTGTTGTCCTGGACTCAGCTCAGCAGCACCCGTTCTCCTCATTAGATGTGGCTGCTAAACCCTTCAATTTGGAAACACCAACCCAAATCTTGATCTTTCATATCTTTTTTTCTTTTAAATCAGCTTTTCTTGCCCTGTCCTTGATCAGGGATGAGCAGGCACCTTGCCCTCAGCAGGATAACCTAGGGGGATGCAGATGGGTACCCCACACGGTCAATCTACGGAGATGAGGCCCACAAAGATGAACCAAACCGAAGACTACATCTTGGGTCCCTCAAACACTTGCTTGCTGAGCAACTCCATGTCCACACCAACTTCCCACTGATCATTGAATCATTTGGTTGGAAAAGTCCTTTATAAACATCGAGTCCAACCATAACCTGTCCATCATGTTCCTCAGCACCTCATCTCCCCGGCTTTTGGACAACTCCAGGGATGGGGACTCCAC
>NW_010184508.1:0-11298 GCF_000695765.1 Mesitornis unicolor | reverse complement strand
GGCTTCCAGCCCGGGCCTCCAGCCACGGAAATTCCCCCAGAGAGGCTGAAACCCGTCAAGCAGAAATAAAAAAAAAAAATCTGAAAGGGAGGCTTTCATGCCTGGGCAGGGTTTGCAGCTGTAGCGCTTGGCAGCGGTGCAAGAGCACTTTTAATGGTGCAACCGCTGTCTCAGAAGTTGTCCGCTTCAGTTCTGCTTTGCCTTCAACCAGTTGCGCCTCAGCAGCGGGCAGGCAGGTACGTGAAACCCCGCAGGCCTCCAGGCCTGTCCTGCCGGGGTGTCCTCCTTGTCCGTCCTCCCAGGATGTCCTGCAGGAATGTCCTGCAGGCCTGTCCACCCCTCGCAAGCACCAGTTGCAACACAGCCCAGTCCCATCGTGTACCCTAACTGGTAAGGTACAGATATGTCTATGGGAAGGGCTTCAAAGCAGGCATACAAAAATATTCAAAGGAATACGAAGGATAGAACAAGCTTTTTTCAAAAGTTAAACCCTGGACAGCAAAATACTTCTTCCACTGTCACCTGCCAAGTGGACTTACCTGTGCTTTTTATAAGAAATACAAGGAAATTGATTTGATTCTCAGCCTCATGCTCTGGTCTTGCCTACACATGCCATGGAGTACTGCAGTTACGGCTCATGTGTGTGCCAGTGTCCATAAGCTACAAACTTTTCCTGCCTTACACTATCACAGCATATCACCTTTTTCTGACAAAGAATGCCCATGTTTAAACTGTAATTTCCTTAAAACTTAGAAGCAGATTTTTTTATTATGGTTTAGTAAATATACTAGTCCATCTCATCACAGCATACAACCAGATATCTTTTGGGAAATGAAAGTAGGAACACAAAATAACTAAGTTACAAACTATCTACATCTTAACATAATAGATTATAACCAATGGATATTTATTGTTATATTGTAAATGCTAAGGAATATGTTCAGGTAGTGAAAGTGCACTTCTTAAAGATTAGCATTTCCCTGCAATGCTTGAAACCAACAAGAATAGTGTGCAAGTACCTGAGCAGGGGCCATTTCTGTGTGTCACACCACATGCTTCGAGACCTCCTCTTATTTCAGAAGTAATCAATAATTTTGCACCATTGCATGGCTTTGCTATTGGTCATTATTGGTGCAAAAGAGAACACTGTGATTCAATTGATATGAAATGCTATTTAAGGTGCATATATTTTCCTCTGAGAAATACAAGAATTTTTAAGTATTTCAGTATCCTAAGATGTTCTATCGTACAACATAGTATTTCTTTAAACATTTCCATGACAAAATGGAAAAAAAAATGTACTATGTGGGGAAGAAGCTATGCAAAAAATCCATTTTGAGCACACAAAATTGTTATCATATTGCATAATAATAATAATATTGGTCTCAATATCTACACTTTTCATCTGTGAAAACATTGCATAACTTTCCACAGTGCCTTCTCTCCTTGCTGTCCTGGAGGCAGAGCGACTTAGACATAATGACATAAGTAGAATGACTTACCTCAAACTCGCAAGTGAGTCAGTAGCAGAAGAGAGGTTATGACTCATACTCAACGTACAAGCTTGTGTTTTTCCCTCTGAAACTGGAAACATAGCAGCAGAGAACAGTGGGAGGAGCAATAATTTAGCCAACCACACCCTGCCTTCAAAATATTTCATTGGATAATAAATGCCTATGGAGAGTGGATACCATCCAGGATTGGTGTTTGGGTTTTTTTTTTAACCTTATCTTTGAAACCCACATGGTAAACTTTAGGGTGTTCTGTTTATCTTCTTAAAAAACATGATGGGATGAGCTCACCCTGCCAAGGTGTAGCAGCCTACATAGAGTTTAAAGCAACTAAATGAATGGATCTTCAGCTGATATTGCCACTGGTGCAGTGGGAGATAACCATAAGCAAAATCATATTTTAAAAAAGGTAAGAGAATGCAATATACAAAAAATACAATTCATTGAAGTAGCACATTAAAAATATTATGCAACAAATAATCCATTACATAACAAAGACATCGATGATTGTAAAAAGATGGGTTCAGATGTGATCACTTTTAATGAGATACCACAGATAGGCAAAGTTCATTGGCCTAAGTCAACCAGACAGCATTTCCTGACAGTACAATATAATTTTAACAAATACACAGCTAGTCTAAAATAATTGTTGTATTTCTTTCCTTTAAAATCTGTATAATTCTGAAATGTTATTGAAAATTCTCAAGAAGTGGGCAGTTCATATGTTAACATCAGAAGCCTCTCCGGTGAGCTACAAATATGAGATAGGATGTGTCCTACCACAGCAACCAAGTGATAGGCTGTTGCACATATGTATTCCAATATAATCTTCCATTGATAGATCTTAAAATTCAGGTACAATCTTCTAGACTGTAGTGGCAGATTTGGAGGTGGATATGAAGAGAAGCTCAAAGCATTTATTAATAGGCAATAAGTGTAGTTTGTAGGCAGGTAAACATTCCCTGAAAGAAAAAGAAAAAAAGGAAGAAAAAAAAAACAACAACTCCAAGTTTTTTCCCTATTACAAAATTTCCATAAAAGAGTTTCCTATTGAAAGTGCACAAAATGCAGAATATAATCATATGGCTTCAGGACAAAATTGGTCATCACTGTTTTCTGGTTTGAGCTCCTATACAAGCCATACAATAGATGTTACCTCCAGCCAAAATAGACTTGTCACTGGATAAAAATTTTTTAGAAAGACAGAAGTTGTTTATTTAAAGTAAACTCACAATATCCTGAAATTACCTGCTGCAAAGCTTATTTACTTACATTATTAAAAACCTGAGCTGTATTTCTAGCTTGAATTTTCCATGGCAAACTTCTAGTCTTTGCAGTTTTTTGGATATCAGATTGTTTCTTGTGGAGGAAATTATGAAGAGCAGAGTTGCTCATTACAAAAATGCTGTACAAAGCATTTGCATAACTCTTCAAATAAAGAATATTTTATTAAAAATATTACTGCTTACACAGTGAAGTAATCGATAACTATTACTTATGAATCAATGCAGGTGCAGATACCCAAATTTTCTTCCCATCCTAACACTTAACCTTTCCCTTCTCAAGTCTACTCTTTAACTGATGCTGGCTTTCTTCTGTCATTTTAGAGGAAACTGGAAACAGTTTACAAACTTCTTTAAGGTATCCCTGGATCCCTTAAATGTTTCCAAAAGATGGACAGTAATATTTAGTGTGATTGACTTTCTGTGTGAAAAAAAAAGAAAGTGTGATCACTTTCTGTGATTGACTGCATGTACCTTAGTACCTGTGAGTTCAGGGTATCCTTCTGCGATGTCTAAGAATATGATTTTCAACTTTGTAATATGCATTTTTTACATATGTGTTTTACTCTAAACTTCATAGCTCTTTTCAGTATTAGGATCATGGCAGGATCTCTATCCTAAATATTTTATAGTTTGGCAACACTGAAATGGGAAGAGTTTTATAGTTAAAAGTGCTAAAGAAAAGACTTGGAGTTAAAGCCAAATTATATTATATAGTAACAGTATTATAAGTGAAGCTTACAAATTGTTTGGTTTTGTTTTTAATTTTAGATCAAAAGCAGAAATGCATGCAATATATGCTTAAAAGCATAGTAAAAGGGGATCTGAAGGTCACTACCATGCCTGGTTTGGAGTACATTTGGTTCCTGGTGTTCACGGCCTGGTTTGTATATTACCCTTCTCCAAAATCTCCTGTGTAAAGCCATGTGAATTGTCAGAACAGACCTGGATGCAGCTGTGTTGTAGATGAGAATTTGTGCTCTATAAAACACAGCCACTGAAGTGCTGTGGGATTGACAGTGCCATAGACACCAGCTGGTCTTAACGGGGCAAACAACCCCTTCTAGTCCAAAGACATCTACCTCCACAGAGCACGAATGTAGAAACAAATTAAGAGCAGGATGCCTAAAATGAAATTAGAGACATGCAGATTTGACTTCTTTCATAACCAGAAATGGAATTAAGAATTGCATTCTCTTTTAGAGAAGCAGTTAGCTCCAGTAATGCTGTACATTACCCTGGGAGCAAGAAGTCTTTCTACCATAAATGATTCTTGTCCAGGTTTGATGTTTTTCTGCCACAGTACGGAATCCACAGTGGGGAGAAAGGAAATATGAGGCTTAATGACTGATTTGTGCTGGCTTGAGCTGGCAATTGAGAATTAAACTCAGTGTAAATGTGAATTTAAAATATGACAAGGTATTTTTCTCCATTTTATTTTTTATGTTTATAATAAGTAAAACAGTATAAGGAATATTTAGTTTCTGTAAAATACTTTCTAACAGAGATGGCAAAGGTTTCATTAAAATTGTTAAATTATAAAGTAAACCAAAATACAGTATTCTGAGATAAATTGTTTCTGATGTAACTGCAGTGAAGTCCAAGGAGTTTCATGAAGATGAATTCAGCTCAACAAGCTTTATCCTACTTAGGGCAAAACACTTCACATGGCATGGTTTATGGTAGTTTCAGCTATTCCTTAGCAAGCTCAAGCAAGCAGCTCACTCAAGCAGATAATAGATCTCACATGAAAAAGTAACAGATCATATATCGAGGCATGCAAAATGACGTTTCATCACAACAAAATGCCAACTAGTAATTCATTAAGTTCATACAAATAAGTCAAGAAGAAACATTCAGTATTCAATTACAACTAAGTGTGCTGGATTGCAACAGTTAATTTATTTGCATGTATTCCCTTCAGTTATTCAGCTTTTGACTCTGCAATTACATTGCACCTTAATAAAAAAACTTATTTAGGACTTCAGAAGAAACTTGAAATTCAGTGAAAGTGAATGTTTGAAACTCTGTACTGATTCTTTAATGCATTCAAGATTATTTGGAACATGTCTTGACATTAAAGATCATCTCAACAAAGACAAACAATGGACAACAGCATCTTTTGATTTAACAGAACAGGAAGGTTAAGGGAATATTGATTACAAAGTGTAGCTGACTGAATACAGAACATGATAACATGAACTATATAGACACTCAGTAAATTCAGAATAACTTAACAAATTTACCTGAACCACTTAGTCAGAATAATCCTAGAGGCTGTATTTATAGTAAGCAAAAAACTACAAAGCCAAATATTCTATTGCTTTTCAGACTAACAAGGTTCCTTTTGCTTCTGCAACCTGAGCAGTATCTGGATCTGGCATTATTCTACATTAGTATTTTATGGACATTCCTTACAGTTGTGAGTATTCACAAAATTTACATTACCTTTTCTCAGCAGTATCAAACTAATTGCCAATATCAAATGACGTTTGCAAAAATATTGTATCTAGAGTTCCACAAAAATATAAATATTTCCATATGAAAAGAATACCTAGTCAATCCTTCCTAGAAATATTAAAGTGAAAAATAAAACAAGCATATTTTACAAATTGAATAAATAAAACAGTGGAATAGAAGACTGTATGTCATATTGCTGTATGAGATCATGGTATCACAGGGAAATATCTGTAAAAATTTACTTAATTTTATGCATCTTCAATATGAGTTCATAATACTCAGTACAATGGCTCCTTTTGAGCTGCCAGAGAGTACACTATGAGTATTAAAAATATTGTGCATTCTCTGTTGTAATTTCATAATACAGAATGCTCTTACTTACATATTGTGTATTACTCCTAACACATATTCAGAGCATATATTGTAACAGCTCTTTCGGAACCACTAACATGTATGCTGTGAATGTGTATTAACAGCAGAATGTATTTGCATATTATGAGACCATAATACTGAATTAATCTTTGATAAAAAGTCATTGCTATATATACAAGCAGAAGTTCTTTTCTCATGCTTCTCACTCACAACTGTGCCATCTTGTGCAGTCATTTCTCACCCATACCTTTACAACTCACAAAGAAAAAAAAAATCTAGTACCACAATGATTCTATCAATTACCGTTTTCTTGAGGTAAAATATTTCATGAGGTTTTTTTTCCTCTCTATGTTCTATCTGATAATTATAATCAGTATTTCCTTTAATTGCTGGAATGTATTCTTCTGATTTTCCATTTTGGCATCCATATAAACAACTGGACTAAGGTCTTAGCATCAAATACTCATTTGGATATTACATGTAAAATACAAGTCATAGGAAAAACAAACATAAAAATAAACCTCAGTCAGTTCTACTAGTATTATTAACTATCATGATTTTGTCTGTATGTATAGTTGCCTAAAATAACAGAGTCATTTGCCAGTCAGGAGCATACAATTCTTTAGACTGGACAGAATTAAAATTACAAAATAAAATTACAAAATAACATTATTACAAAACTTCATTTGGATCAAAATATTATTGTTTTTCTACATTGACAGATGAGCATTCTGGCAACTTATGCAAGTAAAGATGCAAAAAGGCACCCCTACATGTCTGAAGTAGGGAATTAAAGACAAATAGACTTCTGCCTCAGCTTCTTGCTTAGCTAAAGGAAAGCACAGTAAATCTTGGGTCCAGTTCTGATATAATTCTGTGTCTATCCTCACAGGGTGGGAATTTTCCCCAGGAAGCAAAAGAAATGTTAAGGACAATTCAGCTTTTGCCCAGTCCCTTTTGTCATCCTTTAGACTGGCTGGAATAGCTAGAAAGACACAAGAGAAAATTATCAATACCGTTTCAAGGACTGCACAGTGATCATACTGACTATTAGTTTTAAAATGTTTTCAGTTGTATTATTGTAATAAGTAGTACTGAAAGGTACTTTATAGTTCTGATATCACCACAGAGACATTAACTCCAAAAAGTATTCAGATAAGCATTCTGGCAATTAATGACAAATATAAACTACCAACCATACTAGAACAAAATATTTATGCATTACTATAATAATTCCTCAGCTAAAATATTAATTAAATCGGAAAACACAAAGATTTAGAGACTCCCCTTAGAGCTGGTGTTTTTGGGTCACACATATGGGAATGCAGTACTGCCCACTGAATGATAGAAACAATTATATTCTTCATTAATATGTGTAGTACCTGCCACATATCAGAGAGTGTGTGAGTGTGTATATGTGGACATAAAATCACTGGAATTTTAGTGCTTTCCCTTTAAAAGAAATTGTAACATTTCAGTTTAGTGAAGAAGCCTATTACACTGTACAAATTCCTTCATTTTACTTTCCTTTTTCTGTGGTTTATTTCAGACATTTTAAAGTATTAATGAAAATGCTGTAAAAGTCATAATGTTAAAGTATAATTTTATTTAACATTGTTTTAAATTGTAAGAGCTATAAACAGGCTTTTGTAAACTTATACAAGCAGTTATTTTGAGGTCTCAGCTGTTTGTTTGGTTTTTCTTTTATGATTGTCAATAAAAGTAAGATAGTTTGTACTGAACTATTTTATAATGCTAACGTACTAACTGCTCTCTCTCAGAGACTGTTTCAAGATATAAATGCCAGCAGACTGTAAATTACCTTGATAATCAATAACCAACAAAACCAAGTTAAATACCTTTCTGTGGCTTTACGTCTTCTCAATAAATTATTTGAATTTTCAATTTAATCCACTTTGTTATAATAAAGGTAAAGTTCTGATAACCAGGATCTACAGCAAAGTAAAATTTAAGCAGGTTTAGAATGGCAGCTTTTACTGTAGAATCTCGGATGTTCCAGTCCTGGATCTCTGATCAGTTCCTGATTTTTGCCCAATTTTGTTATGTTAGTAAAAGTTATTTTTTTTTAAGTCAGATTTTTTAATGTAACTGTAGTAAACCAATCCTGAGCTTGATCCAATACCCTACAGAGTCTAGTTAAACTTTCAGGCACACTTTTACTGCGGGCTTGAAGAAGATTTGACACCTGTTTTGTACGTTTTTAATTAGTTTACACCATAAATATAATTAAGGAATAAATCAAGGGAGTAGCACAAATTCTACTGACATTTTTTCTTAGGCATTTGTCTCTTGCACTGGGACATGAAACATTCCAGCCTGGTCCATTTTTCCCCACCTCAGCATCAGTCTGTTCTGAGGCTAGGAATGGGAGCGCTTCTCGTATGGTCACCCCACGCTCTCAGCCCAAAACAATAAATACTTCTCACCAGAATTGTATCTTGCATCTTCATATTACCATTTGTGGGTGATTCTGAAAAAGAATCATATAAAATTTAGAAAAGGGTTATTGAAGTTCTCTCTCAAATCACCATAGCATTACCAAGGTCTTATTTTCTGGAGAAAAAAAGTACAATTTACATCCGGAAATTTACGTGAAGAAGCACTCAAGGCCTATATTCAATAAGTATCTCCTTCTACCTGCCATTGTAATGGAATCAAATATGCTAAAAATTAAAATAAAAAACCACCTTAAATAATTTGTGAGAATGTGAAAAATATGCAAGTCATGCTGTAAAAGCCTGATGCCATATATGTAGAAATAGCATAAAACCCCCAAATCTTCAGAAACATCTAAGTTATCAACCATTGAATTCTATTTTCATAAAACTGTATCTGAAAAAGACAAAACATGAGGGTAAACAGAAACAAAAAGACATGCTATTTTTTCCTTTTTAAGAACAAAAAAGAAGTGTCTCCTATGACATGTACAGCTTCTAATATCTTGTCACACTTCAAATTGTTCTTTATGAGATTTTTTTACGGAATGAGAAGTAGTGGATAGCACCAACAAGCTTGCATGACAAAGGACACAGTATAATGCTTTTTAAAATAAAGCAGAAGATATTTGATCTCATTTTCTCAATGTATATGAGTGAACTTAGGAGCAATGCAGTGACTTTAGCCTCACATTGATGCCAATAAAATCAGAATCTTGACCCATGGATGCAGCATTCTGTGAAATATTGCATTAATTTGCTCTGCAGTTTACAGGGAAATACATACTTTGAGAATTCAGTAAAATAAAGTGAAGGTTTTAGAAATACACAACAGCTTTCTGTACATAGACATTAATGTTTGTCTAAGTATCTGTCTAGACACCCATAGTTAACTCCACTCACAATGTGCATGCGTAAAGGATATGCTACAGTAGACCATAAGATTATACATTTATCCTCATTTGTGAAGGTGGATGCCTAGAACTCATGAATGGAAAAAGATATAAAGTATTTAATCCTAATCAATATTTATTAAAGGAGACAAAGTAACAGTAAGGCAAACCTACAGTACTTTGAAAAAAAAAAGCAGCAAGCTGGATTTCTTATCTTGCAATAATTGAAGTTCTGTGATTTATTTTAACCCTGAAGTGGGTTTTAGAAAAGCCTAATTATATTAATGTGTTAAAAGAAATACAATTGTCACTTAGTTTCATTAAGCATGACAGGTGACAGTTCCAAAGCTAAATGCTGAAACTTGTGAATATTGCAAATTTGGGCTGAAGTGACAATAATATGGTAGCAATGGGATGGAATTGTGCTGCTTACTGCATTAATCAATACTACAACTTATTTTTTAATGCATGAAGAATACTTAATTTCCTAAATTTATCACTAAGTTCTTTCTACTTAAGTCTTCCTTTTGGTCATTGGATTTTGTTTTCATTTTAAAACATTCTGGCTGTTTACAAATCCACAGCCAATCTCATATAGTATCACTGTTGGGAAAGAATCCATTTTTTGCATGCCATGTGCAATTTGGGAGACTGATAATATAACTAAATAAATTAAAGGGGATATAGCGCTGTACTATTATCACCTGTGCTATACTCTGCACAAAATCAGAAGATTTAAATTTGTTTAGTTTATGATATCTCACTTATCTTTGCAAACAAGGCTACAACTGCAATCCCCTAGCAAAACCTAGCACTTTTTTTCTCAGTTGTGAACACCCACACTACTGCACCAGAACTATATCTAGATGACCAGAGCCTGTATCACAGTGTCACAGATCTGAATCTCTTGAACTGGGACTCAGAGGACCCTACCATAACATATTTTCATTACAACTTTATGATTCAAAACACACACACACACACACGCACGCACACACACACTCCCTGCTGCCGTTTACAGATGGGGTTTGCTTATGTTGTGCTTTGCGATAGCCCACATAGTTGAGTTTTAGTACTTTGGGATAAGCAAGCAGTTAAAAACTCTAATTTCTGATACAGTTACTGAGCAGTGGTAAGGTGTGTGTGTGCAGTAGGCATTTATAGACAGCTATTACCAAGAATGCTTACAGCACCTAGAATGAGCAAATATTTGGACTATTTCCTTTAAATATGGATAAATAACATATAGATGGTTATTGATACATAAATTTAAACTTCAGAAATTACAATAATGAAACCATTTAAGCAATCTCTTTCACAGTACTATAAAATCAATATGTGAAGGGTTTCTGGAGCAAATCTATAGCTCTGGTTTAGGATCACAAAACCCTTTCCAAGTAAAAATAGAGACAGTACCAAGCATCAGACAGTACTGAAAACTACCCCTGTTAACTGGTCTAAGCTTGTCTTTGACACCATTAGGGACAAGGAACAATGTAAACCTTTTCATGTTGAATGTAAATATATATTATTTCAAGTATAACTAATATCACCTATTTCTGTTCTCTGCATGTTGTATAAGCTTTAAGTTATGGACTTGCAACTTATATTGCTCTTTATATCTCCTGTACATCTGGCTCATTATACTCATGACTTACCAAAATTCACATATAAATGGGTAGTGTCTCTTAAACTTATTAATCCATTTTGATTAGAGACAACGTTCATAGCGGAGGAGTATATGAGGCAATTTATGGCTTTTGAGGGTGATTAAATGCTGAAGCGGAGCTGAGGCATTTGATAATCACAAGAGCTATTTATTGCTGGAATATTCCAGCCACGTGAACATTTCTCCCATCAGCCAGTAAGAGAAGCACATTTAACAAACAACATTAAGAAGACAGATTTTTCTAGGCAAATGAAAATTTGAAAGTCTTTGATGGAACTGCAGTTGAGAACCCCCATTCATGTCCCATGAAGGGCACATATAGGTAAAGCGTATATAGAATTTAGAAAGAATATGTTCCTCCACCTATGAGCAGGACTAAGGACAAATAATTGTATTAGGGAGTTACCTGTGCAGAAACTGAGGGCTGCGACTGAAGTGTAAACATGCGTGTTTTGAGTTGGGATTTATGACTTATTTTCATATTAGTACTGTAAATGAGTAGCAGTTGTCATCTGCCAAACTGGCCTATTAGCACATGTTGGAAACAAGCCCAAAGTGACTGCAGTTCTCTGGTCTCATGGGAACAGGCCTGTTACATTTATACCTCAAAAAAAACATAAATAAACACGCTCTAGAATCTCAACATCCTTCTTA
>NW_010184507.1:0-5357 GCF_000695765.1 Mesitornis unicolor | reverse complement strand
TAACAGCATTAGCTAGATTGAGTTCCAGCTGCGCTTTACCCCTTCTAATTTTCTCCCTGCACAGCCTCACGGTAGCCCTGTACTCCTCCTGTGATGCCTGCCCCTTCTTCCAAGGATCATAAACTCTCTTCTTTTTCCTGAGCTCCAGCCAGAGCTCTCTTCAGCCAGGCCAGTCTTCTTCCTCGCCGTCTTGTTTTCCGACACAGGGGGACGGACTGTTCCTGTGTCTTCAGGAGTTCCTTCTTGAAGAGTGTCCAACCTTCCTGGACTCCTTTGCCTTTCAGAACTGCCTCCCAGGGGATTCTGCCAACCAATTCCCTAAACAGGCCAAAGTCTGCCCACCAGAAGTCCAAAGTGGCAGTTCTGCTAGCCCCCCTCCTTACTTCCCCAAGGATTGAAAACACTGTCATTTCATGATCACTGTGCCCAAGACAGCCTCTAACCACCACATCCTCCACAAGACCTTCTCTGTTTGGAAACAGCAGGTCTAGCAGGGCACCTTCCCTTGTCGGCTCCTTTGCCAGCTGTGTCAGGAAGTTATTTTCCACACACTCCAGGAACCTCCGGGACTGTTCCCTCTCTGCTGTGTTGTATTTCCAGCAGATACCCAGGTAGTTGAAGTCCTCTATAAGTACAAGGGGAAGCAATCGCGAGGCTTCTCCCTGCTGCCTATGGAATATTTTGTCTCTCTCTTCATCCTGGTTAGGTGGTCTATTGCGAACTCCCACCATGAAAGTGAAGGTCCTATTTTTAGATGCAAATGCTTATCTTATATGGTCCAGTGAAATAACAATGAGAATAGGATATAGTATGTCGTTCTGAAGGGAGAGTGGGATTTATGCATCCATCCACCACAGTTTCCATCAGGTTTTAGTACTGAGATCTCTGGTAGCAGCTGAGGTCTGCAAGAGAAGACTTTATCCCGATGTATTACCTTCACACAAAAAACACTCAGTGGCGTTATAACCTCTGCGTTTGCTGCACCCTGGTACCAGTAATTCCATTGGTTCTGTATTCATGTATTCTGCATTAATGGGTTGGATTGCTCATAACTGAACTTCGATTTCAAACCATATGAATCGTCTTTACCTTTCAAGATTTATTGATTTAATTTTGTAGTTGATACTTTGCCTTCATGGGACAATGAATATTGTCTGAAATGCGAGTGGTAGACCTTGTGCTGAGCTTCTGTATGAATCAGGTACTTCAAGCTGATAAATCTATGTAGGATGATGAGATGAATATTTCAGGAATGTTGTGGAGGGATACAGCTATCTCTACATTCTCTTCCTCAAGCATTATGCATTTTTGTGATCTTAAGGACTATTTCTATGGGAGATCTACCATTCTGATATTACTTTGAGGTACTAGGTGCAGTTGACATGCTGCAGCTCCTAAATCTGGTTAATTATGAGGATGGTATTTTACCCTTACCTTAAATATTTGATGTTTATGGCCTTCAGTGTAAACAAGTTAACACTTTGCTCTCATCACTAGGCTGGTTTAAATTTCATTTTCAGACTTCATAGCACAGTGGGTTATGTCTGGTCTCAGTGCATTCTCTAAAGCACCTTACAGTCCTCCAGTCTAAATGACTGTATTGTCTTCTTATGCAAACAGCACAAGCATTGACAAAGGTCACTTGCTGCCATGGTGACAGGATGATTCCCCTCCCGCCCCCGCAGCTTATAAACATGCTACTTCTGCTGTTTGTAATCCAGGTGTTTTAAATCAGCAGCAGCAGGTTTTGATTAGTTTGTTCTTCCGTTCTTGTGTTTATTTTCTGCTTCCCTCTGGGACTACTCAGTTTCAAGAAGCCATTGTAGTCCTGAGGTGCTGAAAAGAAATTTATTTTGGTTATTGAAAGAATTCCACAATAACAGAAGATGCCTTTTACAACACCTTTCTTTCAGTTTATTTCTCCTAGAAAGATGCAGCTATAAAATAGCTACATTTCTGCAGGACTGAAATACAGGTCAAATGTAAGATATGAGCTATCAAAAGAAGTATTTATAAAAAGTACTATACAAAAATTGGTTTTTTTTTAAGCCCTAATCCAGAGCATGATGATATGTCACTATGTTGCAGGAAGGCCATATCTAGAACAAAGTGAAGAAAGAAAATGAGTTATGCCAACTGATTCATGAACTCTACTGAAACTAATGCTTGTTTGCAAAAGTAATCAACACTTCAAAGAGACTTATAGTAACAGCTTTGAAAGGATGAAATTCTTTTGAAAAGTGTCTACAGACTATTAAAATAAATGTGTTTTTTTATGACAAAAACAGTATGTCATCCTGCCTTACACCTTCTGTTTTACAGTTGCATCTCAATCTCAGTTTATGCCCTAGAAATACATGTATTTCAGCTACACAATAAATATATATCAGGAAGGGAAGGGTAAACATTTGAGAAGCATGTTGCAACAAATATTTTGTAAGCATGATTTGTCTACTGTGTGTGCATGTGTTTAACAGAATTCATAAATAAATTTGGGGGGGAAGAAAGAAAAAAGAAGTAATAAGCATCTTCACCAGTTTATATCTTAGTTAATTGGGCTTGTGGAAGCATGGAGAAACAAAGTGGATTTTAAATTGCACTGTGACTGAATGTTTGTTTGTAGAGATCATTTGTTTTGCATGTTTGAAGTAATTGTTTATGGAGAGAAGATGAGCCACAGAGAATAATGGTAAACCCTAGTTCCCGTTTAGAGGAACCATTTTCCAGGCCCTAGAGTACAATGCAACCAAATCATCCTTCTCCCTTCTTCCTCTCTCCCTTCTGTGACCTGTGGAGATGATTTTAGTTGACTTTTTATTTCACCTAGGTTATTGCCTTAGAAATCTTTAAACATCCATATGCTTTATAGGATTAGATGTAAAGTTGGTTTTGGACAGTTTTTATTCTGAGGCTATTCTCCCTTTTCAGTAATCCATCTGGTATTAAAAATATGACTCATACTTCACTATTACAGTTGAATATGTTTAATGTATGTGCTTGGAAGTTCTACTGTGGTTTTTAGTATAGGCAGATTCTTCTAAATATTTGTGGTATATGAACCTCAGAAAGAGAAAAGTCCTGTTAGAAATAAATGCCAAGATAAGTAATACAAATTAATTTGAACAGAGCCTGGAAAACTCTTAAGTATGTAATGAAAGTAACTATGCTAAATTTTGCATATTCTCTTGGTAACAGTAGCTGGGGACTGCAGTATACAAAAAGTGAGCTGTAAGTGAAAATAACTCACGTTCTTTGCCTGAATAAAAAGGGAAAAGAAAATTCCATCTAATACAAAGTGAATGTCAAGGCATTTGTATAAGAGGGAGAAGGGGCTGAACTTTTTATTGTGGTATTTAAAATACAACCTTTGCTTCTATATTTCAGTTGCTAATGTAGGTGGCAAAGTAGCTTACTAACAGAGACTCCAAATCACACAAGACAAACCTTCTGAGATCAGCAACATGTTTTACCTTGAAAGTCTGCTATACCTTTCCTCAGATTTCCATTACCAGAATAATTTGCTACACAGTGAAAGGAAGGAATAATAACTTCTCTTCATTCACAGAGCTAACGAATTGTTCTATTCACAAGTACTGAACCCTCTGTTAGTCTCAGTTTGGGGACTAGAGGTTTGAATTTGAGTTATACTTCAAATGAAAGAAAATGTCCTTGCTTTCCCTAATCATTATTTGGTAAAAGCAAAGAATCTTATGAAATGAGTAAAAAGGAAATCTCTTGCAGTGCCTACAAACACAAGACTAGCATGACTAGTAAAAGAAAAAAAGTGTGTTTATGTCTTCAAACATCAATATTTTACTTCCATATTCATTTTCTATTGACATATATACATACATAATTTAGTATGACAAAAATGCTTGAAAGAGAACAGTGATACTGACATGAATGTTTTCCTAAATGAATGGATCAGCTCAGTGTCTAATTTTGAGAGATCAAAGATGCATCTATTACATACCACGGAAAGGGCCAAATACCTTACACTTCCTGTGTATATAGAAATCTTATACCGCTTTGCATTAGTCTTCCAAAACCATAAAATCATCAAGAGAATATATTTAGGATGTTTAAGGAACATTATTCTGTTTCAGTTTAAAAATTCTGCCAGAATATTGTAATTATATTTTTGCTTTTTTACTTTTATTTTTTACCTTTTAGGGTACTGTGGTAGGGGGCTTTTTGGAGGAAGAATTGAACATTAAAGCCATAATTGATACTGCATTTTAAATCCTAGCTGGAATTTTCCAAAGTGCTCTCCCTTCAAAGTGATTGCCATACTCTCTAATCTCTGTATTTTATAATGCCCTGCAACTATTAATTGTTGAAGAGATTTAGGTTAAGAAGAAAAAACAAACAAACAAACAACCCCACACCCCCCCCCCAAAAAAAAAAGCCAAACCAAACCAAACAAAAAAACCTCCATTGTTATGCAGAAGTATTTTCCCAGTAACACCTGAAATCCTTAAGTGGGGGAGGAATATATGTTTATATAGAGGATCTTTAAATCAAGGGGAACCTGCCCTTAATCCTTAAATGAATTCCAGGTCCATTCGTGGATATATTTTCCTGGAGCTACTGTTCATTTACCAAAAGGTATATCAAGGCAGTTAACATCAGTCTTTTACCTTGAAGTTCTTTTTCCTAGGGCATCCTTTTCAGTGTAGTCATGAAAGAAGCAATAATTTTCACAGAATCCACTGTCAGTTTTGCAGGAGTACACTGTGTCTTGAGGAAAATCTTTGAGTAATTAGTGTAATGCAAGTTATCTCTAAAGCTCAGTTACACTCCACAAACTTAAGCACCATTAGCTGTTATGCCCATACTTATTCTTAGTACATGTCCTCTATCAAAATTTCACAGCATTCAATAACAGAATTGACCAGAAGAAAAATGTGGGTGTTAAGACTTTTAGAGTCCTCCTAATTACAGGTAATCTGGCCTAGACCAAATTGGTTAACTCTGAAATGAAGAACAAGAAATGATGTTTTCTAAAACCTGATTCAAGAAACAGATTTTAATTAACTGAGAAGTGTATCAATTTTTTTGTTTTAAGTTCATAATGTAGAGAACTGTCTGTCAGAAGAAAGGTAGAAAATATAAAAAGCAAATGTGTGCTGTTTTGTGTACAATGTTTGATTGGATTATTATCTATCAGCTATTCTGTAATGCTGATTATAAATTAAGAGACATTTATGTCTGTTCAGTATGTGATTCCTCATATTTTATGACTTAACTTCAATTGGATAAAAAAATCTATTCCATAAAAAAATTTAACATTAATGCAATGCATTGATTGCACTTCACTGAATCAAAGTCGTAAATATATTAATATGTAATATAAA
>NW_010184506.1:1252-8016 GCF_000695765.1 Mesitornis unicolor | reverse complement strand
AGCCCCCGACCCGTCCCCCGCGGGGCGATCTGTTCACCCGTGGGTAGCTCGGAGGGGGTCGCAGCCATCGGGTGAGGGTCGGCGCTGTCTGATGCAGCCGCGGCCCCTGCCTGTGGATCTGAAAGTAGTTTGGGAAGGGAGCGAGGCAGTTACGACTCTTCGGAAAAAAAAAATAGGAAGTGAAATTTAGCAGTGTGACGGTGCTGTATTAAAAAAAATAATAAATCTTGACTCGTGGTCAGGATTAAGCTAGAAAAATCTTAGAAGCATTACAAAGAGTAGCGTCACCCGAGAGTAATTAGTATTTAGGGGGCTTAAGGGCTGAGAAACGTGTTTCTGTGTTTGTTTTACCGACATGAACAGTTGAGAAACAGAAGAGTTGTTGGCTGGCTCTGCAATGCGTTGTGTCAAAACAGGAAGGCGCTTACACCGCATGAATTTAAAATCCTTCAATAGATACACAGCTCACATGTCGGCACTGAGTTGCGAGCGTCCGAAGCAGCTCCTGGTAACGGAGGTTTGAAAGGAGTTTCTTGGGCATGCTCTGTGCCAGTGAAGCTCCGTGATGAATACATCCCATTCCCGAGAATGCACCTAAAAGCCTGATGAATCAGCATGCTGCATTCCCTGACCGAGCTTGACAGCTCCTGCAAGGAAGGACGCAGCAGCGCAGAGAGGATATTAACGCTACCTGAAGCTGCGAGCTTCCTAGGCAGTGGTGGTACATGTGAGCTTTTTGAAAAAAAAATTACCACTAGTTTTTCATTTTAAACAGCTTCTTCTGATAAGTCAGACAACCCTCTGGTGCTTTCTATGGTGAGTGAGTTACAATTCTCTCTGTACTTTACTTGCTTCTCAAGGGATATTTGCTTTTTATCTGTTGCCCCAAACTGTGTAGCAAATGAGGCTAATAGTATAAGCATATTACTTAACATAGCAATAAATCTAAAGCAGTAAAGAAGGTGAAAACTTTTTCCAGGAAATACTGTAGCAATTTTGCTATGTTTTAAGATAACATAAACACTGAGTCAGACATTATATTTGAGAAGTGAAATAGCAGAACAGTATTTCAAACAAAGCATTGTACAGCTTAAAGGTTATTTTGCAAGATGCACTTGATCTTTCTAAAATACTGTCTTTTGAAGTCAACTGTGTTAAAACTTCTCCACGAACAGTGTCACAGGGTTGTGATGGCTTGAACAAAGTGCTAGGCGTTTAGAAGAACCATCTCAAGGGCATCTTGAGGTAGTTATTATTCAACAGCTGTACACACTGTCATGTCAGGATGCCCAAGTCGTGGGACAAATGCTCGCCAAATCCTTGGTGTATGCATGCACTCTGTATCTTTTCCTTGAGATACAGGGACTGCTTCAGTCCTTGTTTATGTCTACTCACATAACTGAACGTGTGGGATGGGCCTTCACCCTACCAGTGAGAAGATACAAAGAGTACAGAATGTGTTTGTCTCACGCAGGAGTTGTAATAGCTGCTTGTTAGTGAAGCCCTTGCAGCGAAAATCATCCCCAAAGTGGAGGGCAGGAGGGCTGTGACCCCTCAGCTCACCTACTGCCATATACTGTGTGTGCAGTATTTTGAGGAAACTGTTCCTAAAACACTCAAGGTTTATGGTACTGCTGCTGGGAGAGTGAAGTTTCATACTGCCCCTAGTAGAGAAAGCTGAGTGAGGTGCTATATAATCTATTTAAATACAATCAAGGACTTCAGAAATGGCTAGAAGTTGATAAATTTGACTTTTCCTGAGGGCTAGTGTGGTTTCTTTCAGTTTGCCTCAGATTCAGCCTATAGAAGCCACGAGCTGCTTCAGCGTCATAAGGGGACAAGGATCAGCTTAGCACGAGAGGCAGGGAGTCGAAGACAGCAGCACACAAGGCAGTCAACATATTGTGGGCTTGGTTTCTATGAGATACCTACATCTTTTGGAGAAGTTTCACAGACAGGAAAGTATGGATATTTTTGTACAACCTCACTCTGTGGAGTGTGCCATGGTAGGCTGGTATAAGTCGGTCTATCAGACTGTATCAGAACATCTGGTGCTGAACATGGTTTGGTCATTTGGGGTATCTTCAGCTTCTTTAAAACTTTTGGCAGTGGGCCACTTACCAGGTACCTGTTCTGCAAGGTTACGTCCCCCTGTGGCATATCTGTGCCCCTGAGAAGGAGCGGAGACTTTTGTGCCAACACTTTTGCTCCTCAGGCAATAGACCCTTCCTGTCCACAGTGGCAGTGGGGACAGCTTACTTGGAAGGACACGGAGTCTTTCTAAAGTGTGTTGGAAATAACCTAGGCATTGATGATGCTGACTGGTAGTCTGGGGCTGAAATAGTTATTTCAGCCCTATGATTTCATTTGTCATGGCCTGATTTAGTTTTAGTTGTCCGATATTCTAAATCCAAGTCCTCCCTCTGACAATAAACCCCTCAAACTGGGTATCTTTCAGCTCTTACAAGTGCGGGTGTTCTCAACTGTTTATCATTGTCTTTTCTGGCTAACTCGGCATTTTTGGGGGGGTTTTATTAACCATTCCTTTAAATGCCAGTGAAATACTTGGAGGAGTTAAAAAAAACAAATTACACCCCTTCCACCCATGCACCCCACCCCACTGCTAAATGGATAATCGCAAGAATTCACTGTTGGTTAATCTTTGAAAAAACATTTAGAGGCCTTCAAAATTACTAAAACCTTTGCTGAAACATGTCATTCAAGTTCACCTTAAAATAGCTTTTATCCTGACCCTTCTACGCTTAAATCTTGCAACATTGAAACTTTAAGACAGTCAAGTTTCTGAAAAACAGCTTAACTCCAGAAGAGAGAGAAACATTAGACTAACACAATTAGGTGAGTGGAATGCATTTTTCCCTTGGGCACCTCTGTAGAGTGATACTATATCATCTTAAAAACCATAAGCTGATGTCTCGGGCAGGGTTGGGCTGGGCCAATGTTTGCCTGAGACACAGGAGGGAGAACTGGTGTTGGGGCAAAAAGGCCCGATGGGGAACGTGGCCATGGCACTGCTCTGAGTCACTGAGAGCCCAAAGACCAACCAGTGCGTGATGGCACATGTGGTGGTGTTGGGCGAGGTTTAAATGAGATCCTGAGCCTTTCAGCACTTTTATATACATTATTTATTTCTTTTTATGCATGTATATGTATGTATATATGTCAGTGGCTTGGCACCTTTGAGGATAAGCTGTCAACCTTTGAGCTGTCAACGTGAAATCCTTGCAGCTTCAGCAGGGCTTGGTTTCTCACTGATGAAAAGGTGAGGTTATTTGGGGAAATCCATATCTGGCTTTTGCATCCTTTTTGTCACGGGGTGGCTGTGGACCCTCCCTGCTGAGAGTCTCTACAATGTCCATCTCCAAGAGCAGTGAACTTAAAGACTGAACTCTGACAGAGCAATGGGTGCTCCAAGGGCAGCAAGAGAAACTATGAGGTTTAGTCTGTCTGCAGGAAAGGTGGGTGGGGAAAGAGCCCCAAACAAGGTGCTTTTTTCAAGAGGTTTGAATAGGTTCTTTGTGGACTGTAAGGAAGAAGCAGTGACTCATCTTCAGCATTTGGGAAAGTCAGGTGAGGAGAAAGAGGGCTGGCAGCAGGACTCAAGAGAGGGGAGAAGAGAATGCAAAGCCTGAACTGCAGGGGAAGGTTCCTGGAAACAAGAATGCTCTAGGAAAGCCATCAGGGCAGGCGTTTATCATATTATCTGAAGGTGCAGTTGGATCTAAGAATGGTTTCGTGTTGCATTTGTCCCTGATGAGCTAAAGTGTAACCCCAACACGCAGTCGCAGGACCAGCAGGATTAAGGCCCAGGCCTGTTCTGGGAGCCCTGCCCAGCGTCAGCAGCCAGCAGCAGGTCTGCCCTGAGCTATTTTTATTGCGGCCGTGTCCAAAAAGCTGTTTTAAAAAGGCTGAAGGAAAGCAACCCTGCTGTCTAACAGAGTCCCTATAGCAGGAGCAGTGTAGGGAAAGTATGCTCAAATCTGATAAGCAGCTGCTGTCCTAAAGAGGAGACAACGCTCCACTGTGGTCTGGTAAAGATGCTTTATGGTGGTGAAGAGGAGTAGGAGGGGTGGTAGAGAAGATGAAAATGTAGCAAAGTTTGTGGGGAGAGCCTTGATGATTTTGGTTGGATGCCTCCTCAGTCCCAGAAGCTCCTGCATCTTGTGCTGAACAGTTCTGCATTCATCCAGCTTCATTCCACTGAACCTTGGATGACCTCAGATTCCAAGTTGGTCCTATTTAAAGTGTAGGAACACTTCTAAGGCTTCATAGGAGCCTAATCTCTAAATAAATCTCTTCTGAGAATGGCTCACCATGTTACTTTTTCACCATCTATAAAGAAGCCAGTAGTATTTCTTCAGCAAGGTAATTTCAGATAGAGTATATAATTTACTCAAATTTACTCTTCTTTCCTGGAGGAATGAAATTAGTAGGGTCCTAGCACTGAGTAACCTACCATACACATACATGACAAACTTTCAGGTTGATCTAATTACCAGTGCCAAACCACATAAAAATAACAAGTTGCCAGAAAATACCAATCCTGCATAGATTTGGCAGGTGAGAAGGGAGGAAGGATGTAATGTGCAGGTCTATCAGCTATGAGCTTCAGAAACCTAAATTGTTCTAATCTAGTAAATCTTGAGAGAATTATTGAAGCGAGCAAAGTAAAATCTGTCTCTCATTTCACCGCATGGTTTGGTTGTGTAACATCTAACATGAAATGGTCAAATATGTTCTCAGACTACTCCTTCCAGAGGAATTTTATTAAAATAGGCTTTAATCTGGTAACCCTTTTATGTCCCAATTAATACTGGGTTGAATATGTAGCAGTAACAACCTCTTCAGACAGTTCGAATCACACTGCAAGCAAAGCACATCAAGTTTTATCAGAGAAAAACAGTATGTTTTATTTGGCTTTGCAATATTCAGACTAAGAAGGAACTCTATGAGTAAACTCATTCTTGAGGCTTCATTGCAATACAGCACTTGAAACTAACCTTGGATCTTATGACTCATCTCTGCTGGGAATGTGGCATACCTTGACAATCTTATGGTTCTGAATCCAAGAATATTTGCAAGTCAGAGGCGAAGACCCAGCCTAGGAGACAAAACTGAAGCAATAGATGAATACCTTTCTTGATTCCCATCAGTCTTGAGTTCTTTATGTCTGATATTAGTTCAGAAGATGATGTCTTGCAGGAGCACCTACGAATGCAAATGCTGTCTGGCAGTGTTTTGGTCTTGTGGATTTGATGGGCAAATTAATACATTTCCAAACACCTGCAAATATTGTCTGCTTTGCTTTGTAAAATTGGAAATAATTCATTGACAGATGGCATGAGCACATAGTTAGCATTAATAGAGTTACACACTCAACAGGAGAACAGGTGACTTCTGTTTGTAATTAAGCTAATCACAGAGGCAGGAGAGAGCTCCTATCTTACCAGGATTACTGCTTAAACTCAACTATTAGACTGCACCAACAGAGCAAATCTTTGCCTTGGCATTTGATGGTCATACAGTATTGTGTGTGTTGGTGTTTCCATGGATTGGTCAGTGGCCAGGGCAGGACATCCCACCCACACAACAATCTTCCACTTCAACGGGTTAGTCTGCAGGTCTGCTGTAAAGCTAAAGAATTTAGTTATTACCAAGTAATCGGGTATTTTAAAACCATGGCATAAATAAAGTTTGCAACGTATACAGGCTGAGCCTTACAACTGTCCATTTGGTTTTTTCCGCAGACTTCTATATCTTTTCTCTGCAACTTAAGTTCTCAGCCAGTAGTAATTACAGTAAATGCTTATAGTCTGTTCTATTCTACTTCTTTCAATTCCATTAACCCTTTAAGTCCCTCATGAGCTTAGGTGTCATTCATAATCACGAGAAATATTTACAAAAACAAAGCAGGAAATTTAGAGATACAAGAGACTAGACATTGGCAATTGTTTGTGTACATCTTCATGCCTCATTAGCAAGCCATGTGGAATTTGCTAGGAATATACATTTCTGTAGGAAAAGCAGGGGTTGCAAGGTGCAGCTGAAAACAGTCTGGGGAATGTCAGAGGAAAACTGCGTTTGCTGCAGTTTTGAACAGCAGCTCTAGGTTGGCTGTCTCTTGGAGGACTTTTGAATTGCAGATTAAATAATTCCAGATGATGACGAAAAACTCTGTTAAGAAAACAAAAGGTCTGGGCTTTCAGCCACTTTGGGGTTGTTATTTTTGTGCCTGGAAAGAACCCCGCACCCATTCACTGCTGCTGCTCTGGCTGCTCCTCTGGAGCCTCCCTTTCTTTCTCATACAGTCTTTCTTATGGATATTTCACATTCTTTATCTGTGTTGTGTCTCTTCCCTTTAGCTCCATCCTGACTTCCCCACAAAATTGGCAGCAGTCCTTTTTTCTTCTTTTGCTTTTGCACAGGGGACTGGATAGCCTCCTCTTTTTCAGAATGGTTTGGGTTGAAAGAGACTTGAAATATCCTCTTTTTCCAGTCCCTCCTGCCATAGGCAAGGAAAGAGGAACCCACCCTTGTGTAGACATAACCCACCAACCTTTCAATTAACAGCCAAATGTGCTAACTGGCGGTGCCACAGAGACTCCCTATTAGTACTAGTTGGTACTAGTTGGTACCCTACTGAGGTGGGCTCCTTGGCTGTGATGCTTCAACACTGACTCCTTAAACCCCTCTCTCACCAGGCAGGGTCTTGGTTGCTGTTGGACAACTAACTCTTGTTCTCCACT
>NW_010184506.1:0-1221 GCF_000695765.1 Mesitornis unicolor | reverse complement strand
CAGGAAAGGCAAGGCACCAGGATAGGGGTCCAGCAGAGATTTTCAGGTTAGCCTTACCCCAGCCTTGCAGAAAAGCCAGGAAATGCCATGCCTTACCGAGAGGAGTGGGGAGCAGTCTCTGCATTTAAGCATTGATTATGCTGCTTTATCAAATCAAGAGCTTTTGGTCTTTTTGGAACTGTGGAACAAAACAGGAGTAAAACTCGGTCTGAGTTTTCCCCTGGACTTGAACTGTCAGCAGGCAGATTAAATCTGTACTTTAAACATTGATGCCTTGCTAAGTATGAGCAGATTTAGAGGAGATCTTGCAGCTGTCCTTGCTCAGGAAAACAAATGTGTTTGTAAGGCTTCCCTTTGCATGGTAGGAGCTGACAAAAGCAAGGTAATATCAATAGAGATGTGTATGACCAAAGTGCCTTCTCAGTTTGGACTAACCTTCTTACCCCTTGCTTGCAGCTGTGTCCTCACCTCTCCTAGTTTCAGCTGCTAAAATATGATCTGGTCAACTAAACTTTAGTAATTTCCTGTGGTTATACTGGCAAAAAGTGTGATTGCTCTTACAGCTGCCTAATGCTGTGTTTGCCAGCAGGACAGCAATAAAGTAGTTCTGGCAGGCAGTACAGGTGTGCCCTCATAGTTGTAAGAGGTATTGCTGATATTCAGAAAATAAGATTTATTTTTTTTTTCAATGTGCAGGATTTATTAGGCACTGAGTATTTTCTGTCTTGGTTTTATTTTCTAGCTGCTACTGATGAGACCACACTCAGTTTTGTAATTTCATGTTTTAATATTGGGGTATAGTTACCACCAGCTAAAACAGCAGATCTTTTCAAAGTTAAAGCATCATCTCTGGCACCCTCCCAGTCCTGAATTTCTAAACAGAACGTGCTTTCAGCCCCCATCCAAGGAAGGGTGTCAGTACAGAGCTGGTTGCACTGAGCACAACACGCTAGTACTCATATCCTGATTTCTGGTTTTGCCCATCTCCTCTGAGATTCCTTCTCCTTTCACTCACACCTGTGGGTTCCCGCACTATACCTGGGGAACATCAGTTCAATTCAACCAGAGGTGTCAGAGCTGACCTGTTTTGTCAGTCATGGCTGAAGTGGATGCTGTGCGTACCTTTGACAGAGGACCTCACAGTGGTAGGAATGAAAATGAGCTCGTTTCTATTTCTCCCACCTCTGCATTGGGCAGGCTGGCAGGGGTGACACTGTTGTG
>NW_010184505.1:0-1347 GCF_000695765.1 Mesitornis unicolor | reverse complement strand
TTCCAGCCCTTCTTGTAGATGGCCATCACATGCGCTAATTCCAGTCCATTGGGACCTCCCCAGTCAGCCAGGACTGCTGATAAATGATGGAAAGTGGCTTGGTGAGCACTTCTGCCAGCTCCCTCAGAACCCTGGGGTGGATAATGAGCAGGTGATCTGCTCAGCTCAAATAATCAGCTCATATTCAGCCAGCAACTTGTTCCCTATGTGAGTGCCATGTTGATAGTTTGAAATATCGTGTGTTGTTTGGTAAACATGACATGATTCTTTATGTGGTTTTCTACATGTGGTCTTTCTGATATAGCCAGTTCTGTCATGGATGAGAAAAAAAATAAACCTTATTTCTAAAATTGAATCATAGACTTTAGGGACATCAGGCATGTTCTACTGTATTTTCAGGTTTTAATATGTGTCAGCATTTACATCTCCTTTATTATGTGCTAATACCTATAAAACAGACACACAAATCATTTCTGGTTAGTATGCCTATTCATCAATAGGCAGGCCAGAGTTACTGTCATAGGCAAAGTATTTGGAGGCCTCTCCTCAGTAACTTTTAATCTCCACTGCTGATGTGACTAGTGCAGGGAATTATTTTCAGAAAATTTTTTCAGAAGCTTCTTTGAAGGACTCTTCTTTATAAATCACAAAACTCCATGCACATGCCAGATATGTATAGCCTTCTAAGAGCAAAACTCTGTTCTCCCCATTATTTAAATCTGAAACCTTAAGGTGAATGTTGTTCTGGCATCTTTTTCATCAGGGAAATCATGTCTTCAAACCAGAAATGAAACTAGCATTCACTTTACAAAAAAGAAGAGCATCTTAATTGCTCTGGCAGATACTGTCTGTTATGTCTTTTTTATCTATCAGTTCATTGAACAGATAATTTACAATAACTGCCAGGAATTCCTCTCTTCTGGTTTTATCTTAGAGCTCTTGTACTGTACTGAAATAGTTTTCATCAAAATCTCTGAGGACCAGTTCTCTAGCCAGATCTGAGAAACGGTACTGTCATGCTCATCTTTTAGATACCACTTGAGTTTTTCAACTGCCCTGGATCCTGTGCTACTTTTTAGTTTCTTATGCTTTATTTTTTCTCTCTGCATCTTATCAGAAGAGAATAATGGAAAGTAAAATTAAGAGTGCCAGAGTGGTTGTCTTCTCTGTGATACCTCTTTGAAAGACCTGAGGTAATTTTTTTGACTATTAAGAAGGAGAAAGAGAACTAGAATGAAAAGGCTGGCTCAGGTGCATACAACTGGGAACTTGATTTCAGCATTCCTTGTTTTGTGGCAGAAGAATTGTAACATTGCTGCACCTGCGTGAGGTGTGAGCAGATACAGG